>NC_034612.1:17516077-17551959 GCF_900095145.1 Mus pahari | reverse complement strand
GGGAGAGGGAGAGGGAGAGGGAGAGGGAGAGGGAGGCTTGTCCTGTCTGTCACAGAAACATCCCTTTTACTAATAAAAGAAACCACCTCCGTCTATATAGTGAGCACCTTGGTCCCTGATAACTGCCTCCCTGTGTGGAGAGTAGGAATACACGCCCCAGCAGCCCACAAAGGACCCCGGGTGACTTGCCTTTATCCTTACTTAAGCACCAGCGCATCCTCCCAGGGTAGAAAATTAAGGACATGATGGATGAGTTGTCTCTGCCATTTAGCTGGCCTAATTTATACACTGCTGGTGAGAAAATGCTGCACTCGAGACAGAACAAGTGTGGAATAGTAAGGACCACTTATGAAGAATTAATGTGATCCCTGGGAACAAAAGGGAGAGTTATCCCGCTACCCGGGGAAAGGCGGGGATGGCTTTGCCATTGATGACACAAAAACCTGTTACTCTAGTCTTTGAGAAAGGTGTGAGGTCGGCCACACCTGACCGATTCAAAGTTATTCAAATACCCTCTCTGCAGGGGAGCGTGTCTTCCCACACCGCTTTGATTGTTTCTTTTGAATGAGTTGTTAGCTTTTCTTCTGAACAAAAGATTCAAAGCCTTTCCCACCTCAGGGAGTCTGGGTGTCAGGAATGAGGCTTGGAATGAGGTGACAAGCCCCCCCCCCCTCGGGTGCATGGCGATTAGGAAGTGAGTGTCTGAGGTCCCTAATCTATGGTGATCAGACTCTGAGAAGGAGAGAGACCAGAAGATCATATACGCTGCGGCCCGTATTTATGTTGGCTTGTTTTTAAGTTTAAGTGGCCACCCTTGTCTTCTCCATTTCCCAATCTAGACATTTGCCAGTGAGCTTTTGTTCACAGTCAGGATGGTGCCACCACCCTGCTGGTGACATTTTAAAGGTTAGGAACCACTCCCTTCCCTGCCTCTGCCTGGCCAACCCTGATCTTTGGTTGCTGTTGTTACCTTAGATCATGTCAACAGAGATGGATCCTGTGTGTTAGAGCACAGGACGCCCCCTACTGGTTCCTGAGCACATGACATCAGAAGTCTAGCTGCCAAGGGCAGTGCAGGAGGGAGCCAGACCACCGTGGATTTGTAGTCCAGAACCGATTCCCTTTAATTCATACCACTTTAAACAAGGCCTTGCTTGCAAGCAATTGACCCGGATTCAAGCAATACCCTCCCTGATTGGACTTAATAGCACAGAGCACTTCTCTAGTAAACTTGCTTCTCAAATCACCTTCTGTCTTTCTGGAGACCGATCAATGTCACGAGGGTGGGTGAATGTGCAGGCCAGTCACATGAGCTCCGATATCCCCAGGGTTTGCCAGACAGTCCATCATGGTTTGATAAATGAATGTGGGTGTAAAGAGTCCAGCCTCACTTTGAGGTTTTCATAAAAAAGCGAATGTCACACAAGAAGGCACCTTCCTTTGAGGATCTAGCATATTCAAAATCAACACATTGAAGACTCTTTAGGGTCTGAGGTTTGGGGGAGCAGCTACATCCTGCAGGCTCTGTAGCCTTGCAGAGAGATAAGTACCAGCCGAGAACCGTACATCCCTGTCTACGGCAAGTTTCAAGGTTGACAAAGCTCTGTGGCTTTTGTCACCGGAAATAATATTTTAATAACTTGTCTGAATGTCCTACAGAGCCCAGTGGCCCCATGATTTCTAACTAAAGGCCAGGGTGATAGATCAAGTCTATAAAGTGTTTTGTGTGCAAGTATGAGGATCTAAGTTCAACTCTCCCAGAAGCCACATGAGTAAATCCAATCACCCCCCCCCCAAACCTGGGCTCCCCAGTGTGCTTTTGTAATCTCAGTTCTGGGGAAACAGAGACAAGAGAGCAAAATGTAGAGCTGAGCAGCTACTGAAACTCTACCAAGAGTTAAGGACCATCTTGGGGACCCGGAGACAGTTCTATGTGCACAAGTACTAGCTGAGCAAGTCTGATGGGGGCAGATGGAGGCAAGTCTGATGGGGGCAGATGGCCCCATGGTGGGAGACTCTGGAACTTTATGAAGGCAGGGTTTAGGTCAGTTACTAGGGATAGAGCCTTTTAAGGAAATAGGCCAGCCCTGGTTCTGCTCTCACCCTTTGCTCCCTGTCTGTCATGATACGAGATGCTCTGGCCACAGGAATGCACCAAGAACCCGGCCATACATTCTTGGTCATGATGGACTCAAAGGGCTCTTTCTTCTTCTCACTTGGTTCCATCAGGCACTATGTCATATTGGCATGGAATTAACACACACAGCCTCACATGAGAACCTCCCTGGGGTTCTAGGTAAGCTAATCTATAAGGGGGGGCAGATCAATCATCAACCAGTACTAAAATATTTTGCATATCAGGGCCTGGAAACCAGGTTCCCCAAGTCCTTTTCTGCAGTTAATTATAGATGAGAGAGAAGAGTTTGACAGCTTGATAACTTGACACAAGTCAGCTCAGGGCAGATGCTGAGAGGGACCAACTTAAAATACCTTGTCATTGTGCACAGGGAACTACTTGCCACACAGAGTCAGGAATGGAGGGACTAAATGTTCCATTTTAGCCATGGGACTCAGGGCCCAGCGGGCAAAGCACTTGGGCCCTTGGTGTAAGAAGACAGGCCCAATAGCATCTCTTCCTGAAGGAGTGGGAGAAGGACTTAGGATAAGCTAGAGGTGGGGAGGCGTTAAAACAGACACAGCAACCATTAGTATTAATATGACTCTGACAAGCATGTAGCCCTGAGTTCCCAGAGACTCAGGTATCCGTTTCTGTGCCATAATACTCCTCCCCACCCCCCATACTCTAGTGGATTAAAACTAAAGCGACCATTTCATTCTCTTATGGTTTCAGTGAATCAGACATTCTAGAAAGGTGTGTCTTGGTTGGGGAATCTCCTCCTACCCGCCCAAGCCCCCTGTATGCTCAGATAAGGGGCTGAGGTCATGAGGGGGGAGCTAGTGGATGTCACCTTTCCCTTTATGAAGCTCAGGGTTCCTCCCTGGAGTCTGTCCATAGAGTCTGGCTGGACTCCCTCCCCACACGGCAGCCACAGAGTCATCAGCCTGCCCAGATGGGGGCTTTCTGTTCTTTTCTGGCCCAGGGACAGAAGTCATACAGTGTCACTTCTGTTGAGGAATATTAGCCAATCAGAAAGCTCACTTGGTTCCAATAGGAGGGGACTAGACACGGCCTCCCAATAAGGAGGGAGAAGAAAGGTGTGTGAGTTGGCAACAGGGATGGTGTATACTTCACAAAAACTCCATGGCCTTGAAATCACTATGAGGCTGAGGATGATGGATCTCGGATCTCCCAGCCTCCACCCTCCAAGTGCTGAGCTCATAGGCATGCGCCAGAATGCCCCGTTTATGTGTGCTGCATGCTAGGTGAGCTCTTTACCCACGGAGTCACACTCTCGAGCCTGTCGCTCCGAAGCAGGTGATGTTAACACTCCTGGTGCACAGGCGACAGTGTGATCACGTGCCAGGCTTCCCACACTGTGGGTTCCACAGGGGCCCAGGCCATGGGCCTTGCCTTCTGTCCCTAGTATCTCTGGAGAAGCATCCGATTTAATGAAAGGAAAATTAATTTTCCTTTACTGTGGCGAGACTTGACCAAAAGGTGAGCCACAGGGTTTGTACAGCACCAACCTTTGAGAAATCCCTGGGATCCCTTCTCAGATATCAGACATCAGTCGGAGATGCTGACTGGGCTGTGAAATATCACTCGGTGAGGTGGTACCCTTGGTGGGCCCATGCCAGGGTGTACCCATGCCAGGGTATACCCATGCCAGGGTGTACCCATGCCAGGGTGTACCCATGCCAGGGTGTACCCCTGAGAAATGACGCCATGCAACAGACTTGGTGTGAAAGGGGGTTACTTGGGGAAAGAGGGGGTGAGAAGTGAGGGCCTGGGGAAGGGATAGAGGCAGACAAGTGGACATGTAGATAGACAGAGAGGAGCAGAGCCATGGGGGTGGAAGAGAGGGAGCAGAGAACAGATAGAGGAGATGCTGGGAAGAGAGAGGGAGAGAGAGGGAGAGAGAGAGAGCGAGAGAGAGAGAGAGAGGGAGAGAGAGAGAGCAAGAGAGCGAGAGAGGGAGAGCAAGCGAGCGAGAGCGCAAGAGAGAGAGAGAGAGAGAGAGAGAGAGAGAGAGAGATGGGGGAGGAGAAAGAGAGAGCACAAGCTACTCAGGTTCTTCTATATGCAGCACACACCTGTTGCAACTGTACTGTGGCATGTGGCATTGGCAGGTCATGATGTAAGCAGTTGCTAGGTCCCTGAGAGCAGGCCAGGGGAAGCACCTGTCTATTAACAGACTGGCCCTCCAGAAACTGAACTCTTTCCTATCTTTCACTTCCCCACCAGGTCCCACACTCAGGTGTCTCTAGCAAATCCTCTTAAGGGATTTACTCCCTACAAATGACAGGGCACATCAAGAGGCCCCCAGCACCTAAGCCTTCCACACTGCGCCAAACATGACCAGCATCTAGGAAACTGATGGTCTAATGTGTGGTTCAAGTAGGAAGGAGAGAAGATTATAGCAAAAAAAAAAATTTTTTTTTTTTTTTACACAGTCTGTACATCCACACATGCACCTGTTTTGAAGGTCCATATGAGCCTGCTATCCACTTGGGAGTGGCAGGGGGTGGGGGTAGGGGTGGGGGTGGGACACACTTCTTTCTTGGGGAGCCCAGGATGTACCCACATACCACCGAGACAGAGCTTTTAATGTGGTTGTTTGCTGTCTCCGAGAGAGAGGACTTAGGGTGGGCAATTTCCCTCTGGAGAAGGGATTATCTTACTATATCATTCCCCAAGCTGCTATTTACAGTAAGCAGCCCTGAGCTCTCGCCTACTCCAGCATCCTTCAAAAAACAAATAACTTCCTACAGCTAACTCTAAGGCAGGCAATTGAGACCACTTAGATGAATGCTAATGGGCATTTTACTTACCATTTTCAATGATTTTTGCTTTCTGAAAAGCCCTTCTCGTTTATTACCTGCCTGATTTACATCATCCCCCCCCCAACCCCACAGAATCTAGTCCCTGAAGCTTCATGCTCTTGGGTTAAGAGAACAGGGGTGCCAGCTGCCGTTGCTGCTGCTGCTGCTGCAAGAAGGTGGGAGAACGACACCAGCTTCGTGCTGTATTCTATGGAGGCACCCGAACCTCAGAAGGTCTAGCCATAAGATCAACTGATAGCTGACCTGCCACTCAACAGGAGGAAGGGTGGGCAGGACCAAAGAGTATTCCCCATCCTTGGTACTGAGTGCCACCGCTATTAGCATATCTGTAAGGCTGCAGGTGGTTGGGGAAGAGGGAGCAGACATCAGATGCATTTCTGCTTCTTCTGGAAGTGAAGGGGGTGTCTGAACAATTGGTTCTGTTTAGAAAAAGAAAAATGATGGTGGCCCAGCCTTTTAAGCTTATTTTTCTCTAAGTCCCTGGCTTAGAAAGAGGAAGCAGTCTTGTTCCAGGATGACTTTTTGAGGCAGCCTCTCTACCTGGAAGTTATAGATAATCAACTTCCTGAAGCCAACGGGGGCTCTATCGTGGCGGGAGCCTGGCTGCTTTTGCAGACGGTTTACTAACTGTGGACCCATTTTCCTGTACAAAAGAGTCTTTTGTTGAACCCTCTGAGCTGTGGTTTTTCAAACAGCTAGCTGTTGAGTGTGTTGGTCCTTGCCTGTAATAGCAGTCCTCGGGAGGACAGAAGAAAAGTTTAAGGCCAGTGTGAGACCCACACAGTGAGTCCAGGCCAGTCTGGGCTATTTGACTAGATACTGGCTTTCAAAAAAAGGAAGGAAGGAAGGAAGGAAGGAAGGGAGGGAGGGACAGAGAGAGAGAGAGAGAGAGAGAGAGAGAGAGAGAGAGAGAGAGAGAGAGAGAGAGAGAGAGAGAGAGCGTGAGGGTGCGCAAATATACAAAGTATGGTAGATTTGATGTGACAATTGCTCTAGAGAAGCCTGTTGCTCTAACCACACATGGTGCCATGCATTCCCACCTGGGAGGCTCTGAAAGCCGAAAGGATACATTGTATCACTCTATTTAGGCAGAGGGAAAGAGGTATGTTTCCCTCTGCAACACTTCTAGAATGGGAACAGGTAAGTTCTGCCCACCTCCCAGCAGGACACCCGTGACTCTGGTGGCATCTGTCCATGGTTCTGAAGCTTCAAAGGCAGGCTTTCCTTGGGGCTGACCCCCTAGCTCTGCAGCTTAGGTGGTTTGCATGCCAGCTGCCATGGGACATACCTCCAATGCCTCTGTTTCCAAAGAGGGTTGTCATCCCTGAGGAAGGGGAAACCCAGCATGTCCCGTTTGTATTCTCTTGGGTTCTCGGGGTTGTTCTGGAACAAGTCCTGAACACCCACATCACCGGAACTTCTGTCTGCTTCTCAGCACTCTCTCAGTTGCCAGCCTCTTCCTTGAGCCTGATTCCATTCACTCTTGGGTACCAGGCTCTCCCTTCCCCAGTTCACTCATATTCATATTCCTATCCTATCTGTCTGTCTGTCTGCCTGCCTCTGTGTCTCCCTCTGTCTTTCTGTCTCTGTCTCTGTCTCTGTCTCTCTCTCTCTGTCTCTCTGCCTCTCTCTCTCTGTCAAGTATATGGCTTTCTGCTGCTAATGCCATCGAATTGGACCACAGCACAGTTTTTATATTTTATTATTTTTTAATAAAGGATTTCCTTCCTTTAAGATTTATTTTTTTAAAATTATATGTATATGTATTGCTGTGTGCAGGTATGTACCTCTCTGTGTGTCCAGGAGACCACAGAGGCCAGAAGAGAGAATCAGATCCCTTGGTGCTGGAGTTATAGGCAATTGTGAGCTGCCATGTGGATGCTGGGAAATGAACCATGGTCATCTGCAAAAGAAGCAAGCACATTCGACCACTAAGCCAGCTCTCCAGTCCTGGTTTTGATATTTTGATTGTATTTGTATCTCATTCCCTTTAGTTGTGCAACTGAGGCATTCCCTCCTCAGATCATTTGTACACGCCAAAGCTATTTTTGAAAGAAAACACTTTCAGTCACTTACTTAAACATTCCATTTGGGTTCCCCCTCCTTCTAAGCACCCTTATTCTTTCTCTACCTGCCTGAGTACGTGCCTTTGGTGGTGGAGGCTGTCAGAAAGATTTAGTGAGACAATGCTCACATTTTATCAAATGCCGAACTCCAGGGAATACACCAGGGCCTGTCCTGCACGTTGCAGAATGCTGAGAAATACACAGACTATTCCCGTGGTTCAAGTGTGGGCTTTTAAGGCACCAGGCTTGCTTGGGAGACAGCTTTTAACAGCAGTGCTCTAACAGCCAAGCCCTAAAAGGAAACTTTGAGTGCAGACGCAAGCTGCATTATGTCAGGGTGTTCGGCTGGGAACAGGTACATGGCTGGGTTGGATTCCTGCAGAGGGTGTCTGTGACCCAGAACAGACGCCAGCTGGATCAAGACCTCAGAGGGAGGGGGGGATTTATACCTTCCAGCAACTGAGCCCTGTTCATTTCAGGGAGTGCTCTCCTGTTCAAGAACTATCTTGTACCCCTGAAGAATGAGCTTATAAAAAGATGGTTCAGGGAGTGCTCAGGACAAAAGGCACTTTTCAGATGAAAATTCCACACTGGGAGTCCAGGGAGCCAGCTTCTTTCTTTCTTTCTTCTACCTGGAGGTCATTCTTCCAGGTCAGAGAGAGCCCTTGCCTAATTGATCCCTTGCCACTTGGACAGGACACCAAGGTCTGAACCATGGCTCAGAACTGGGAAGGGAGATGAAAGGGAAATGCAAGAATGCAGAAAGGGGCAGGAGAGTGAGTTCCGATTCAAGCCCACTGCTGTCTGCCCACACCCACACCCTTAGTCTTTCCGCCACAGCCATAGAGGCCTCTGCCTCACGCCTGGCTCACTTAAAGGGTCACATGGCTCTGATGGGGAAAGAGATGGTCCTGGTGTTAACTGCTGTGTTGGTCTTGCACTCTTAAGTATGAAATATTCTCTTATAGGCTGTTAGCGGAGTTTGCCTAAGAGTGGAGATGTTCAAGATGAAAAAAATAAATAAATAAATAAAAGGCTTTGGGGAGGGGGGGACGCATCTGTAAAGTAAAGAGAATATACTCAGATGTGTGTGTGTAGCCCAGATACAAGCCATCTTCCTGGGTCTGGGGAATTCTGGCAAATGGCTTCAAGTCCCTAAATCCTCCAGTTCTTTTGGGGGAGGTTTTGAGTTAGGGAGAGAGACCCGCTATGCTATCATTGTGAGTTTCCAGGAGCAAGCTTTCTCTCTCAACCCCCCCCACCCCCCCAGAGGCCACTTCCCTAGGGGAGGCAGTAGGGGGCTCTTTTGACTCTGAGTCTCAGGCTGGGCTAGCCAGAAGCAAACTCTGGGTTGGGGAGTCATTTGAAAGTAGTGAATTAAGAGGGAATTTTCTTTCCCTTGTTCTGGGAGAAAATAGAAAGAAAGAGAGAAGAAAATGGTGCCAACACAGGAGAAGGGTCCAGCGAGAGCTGTTTTCAAAATCCCAGCTTCCAGCCAGCTCATGTGGGGAGCTCACATCAGTGTCCTGAAATGTTTGGTGTTGTCCAAGTGTGACAGCAGAGCCGAGCTTTCGCACCACACCTGACCTCACAGGTAGGGCATCTGAGGAAGAAAAAGCCCCAGGCTTTTTTTCCAGTGATTGGCAAGAGTGGGCTAAAGGGACCCTTCAGCCTAGAACCATGCTCCAATGAAAGTGCCATAGGATGTGAAGGCAACCGGATTGCTGGGGACTAGATTGTCACACACACACACACACACACAGACACACACACACACCCCTCCGTCCCCCGCTCCATTCATATACTGAAGCCCCTACCCTGCTGTGGCTGTATTTGGAAACCAGACATTTATGGAAGTAATTAAGTCTAAAGGAGATCCTCGGAGGACCATAACTTGATGAAGAGTGGATGCGCTAAATCCAATTTTGACTTAGCATGAGCTGTCACGCTAGAGCCCTGTTGTTGATGACTGGACATGCAGAGAACATGGAAGGCACAGCATTGAGTAAGTCGCCACAGATATCCCTTCTTCTCTCGAACACCGCCAAACCTCATCATAAGCTGACCACAGGTGTGTGGCCTGTCACATGTCAGCGCTGGGTCCATCTTTGGGCTTGGCTTCCAGAGTCAATCTCCAGTCAGTTAGTCTGTCCGTCAGTCAGTCTGTCTGCCTGCCTGTCTGTCTGTCGCTGTCTCTTTGTTTCTCTCTGACTGTGTCTCTGTCTTTCTGTCTCTGCCCCTCCCTCTGTCACTTTGTCTCTTTCTATCTCTCTGTCTCTGTCTCTCTGTGTCTCTCTCTGTCTGTCTGTCTCTCTGTACACATGTCAGGGAACAATTTGTAGGGGATCCCTTCTCTTCTTTTACCATTGACTTCTGGGTATTAAACCCAGGTTGTCAGGCTTGGCAGCAAGCGCCTTTACCCATGATGCCATCATTGGATCCGTCTTGCTTTTCAAACACGAGTCTCTCACTGGCGTGGACTCCTCAGTCAGTCTAGGTAGGCTGACTGGCCGGGAAGCCTCAGGGGGCACTGGAATTATAAGAGCAGACCACCATGCCTGACTTCTTATATGAATTTGAGGGGAATGAACTCAGGCCCTCCGTGCGTACACTGTAAGCCCTCTCTGCTCATGGGCCCTCTCCTTAGCCCCAACAGCCCCAGCAAATCCTCTTTTATGAGCTGGAACTCCAGGATGTGAGCGAGCTCTAGAAATACAGCTGCAGCTTCCACAGCTCCAAACGGGCAGCTCTCCTAATTGCTGACACTCACGAGGGACATTTCGAGAGCCAAAGGCAAGGCGCAAAGCACTCTCAGTGTCTCCAACTGCCACCAGCCAGCATCCCACAGAGAGGCTCCTGCAGGCAGCCACAAATCACGAAGCTGGGGTGTGTGTGTGTGTGTGTGTGTGTGTGTGTGTGTGTGTGCAGTCTGTGCCAACAGAATCCATAGATAATTGGCTGAGTTTGTCCTTGAAGCAAGAATACTTGGTACACATGTCCTGATAAGTAAGGGCTGTCTGCTTCTGCCAGGTTGGCTAGGGAGGCCAGTTCCCATGACCAGGGCAGCTTCAGACATGGGAGAGCTATTCCTGTCCATCTTCCTCAGGGATCTCGGGAGCATAGACCCCTGCCTCAGATGTCCCCTTCTAGCATTTCAGGGACTGTAAGTGTGCTGCAGGCTCTTCTCAGAAGGAAGTTCCATGCAAATCTCTGTGAATGGTGTTTATGCTACCAAGCAGGGCGAGCAGCTCTGTGGTAAAGTGGAGCTGGGCTGGGGTGGGGTTCTTGGGAGGGTTTATCCTGGATGGCTTAGTGGGGGGGGGTCTGATAACATCATAATGTGCCTGGAGGTCAAGGTAGGAGGCAGTAGACTTGGAGATCTGCTCATAGAACAGAAACTATGACAGCTCAGAAAAGAGATGACTGGCTGAGGCTGGCTCTGTGGGTGTGGGTCAGCCACAGTCTAGGAAACAGGATTGCAGGTTCCCAAAGCCAAGGTGAGGGATTCTCCAGGGAGCTCTTCTGCTATCTGTGTCGATTCCCAGGGAAGTCACTTGTATTCTGAACTCGAGAACTTTCAGGTGATCAACTTAAGGCATTTCAAGTGACTTTTAAGTGACTTTTTCAGGTGACATTTTTCCAGCCATAAGAAACAAAGACCCAAAACAACGTAGAGGCAGAATGGGTCACAGAGGCCATACCTCCCCATGTCCTAGAAAGCTGGTCCACAAGCCACTCTCATGAGGCGTTTTCTCAATTACAGTTCTCTCTTCTCAGATGACCCTGCCCCATGGCTTGCATCAAGTTGACGAAAGGTCAAACGAGGACAAGCTCAATGAGCAGAGATGAGGACCCTTCCCTGCACGCCCCCCTGCCCCCAACATGATGCCTTAGACCCTGAACTGCATTGATTGGATGCCTGTCTTGAGACTTGAAGCAGACTCTTCTTGTAGGGTGTGCAGACACTCAAGAGGCTATAAGGATGCACTGCCGGGACTGGGAGGTGACTCAGTTGATAATATAGCCCAAGAGTCTAGGTCTGATCCCCTGGTGGAACCATGTGGGGAATAAGGGTGGGTGTGGTGGCATGTGCTTGCCATCTTATAATGGGGATAAGAAGACAGAAGAATCTGCGGATCACTGTCCAGTCAGCTATTTCAGCTATTTGACCAGTGAGAAGCACTGTCTTAAATAAGGTGGATGGTACTTGAGGAACAAGAGCCAAGGTCATCTTCTGGCTACACACACACACACACACACACACACACACACACACACACACACACACACCATATACATATTTCATTGTCTTAAGGTCTAAGTCCTGTGCTGATTTGCTGTACAGTGATAGACAAATCCAATGCTTTGTGCGATCTGCCAGGGGCTGGCTCAAGAGCACCACACGCTCTGGGTACTTGAGATCGGGTGTGATTCTGACTCAGCGGCCCCTACCCAGCACAGAATGGAGAGCCTCCCAGGGCCTCCCGAGTGTCCAAGCAAGGGATGGGTGTGACAGGGGACACATTATCAGTGTTGCCCAGATGATCAAGCTCCCCTGCAGCAGGTGGCTGATTCACGGTGTGTGCCAGGCCCTGATGTATAAACACGGTCCCTGCAGCTGAGTGACAACTGTCGTGAGGTCCTGGCCCTCACAGTCTGGGAGGGGTGTTTGAGCACACTGATGATACTGGCTCTTCCATAACAAGGGTTCTGAAGGGGGGCAAATCACTTAGGGAAACTGAGAGCAAGCAGGCCTAGCCAGGTTCCCTCCACCCCATATACCTGCTTGTGACCACCCAGAGTCAGGCTGGTGGCAGTACACTTGTCCAAAATTTAAAAAAAAAAAAAAAAATGAAGCTATCCTGAAAAATGGCGCATAGCATTCTGTCCAAGCCGTTCTGAGAGGGGCTGGAGAGATGGTTCCATTGGTCCAAGCACTGTCTGTTCTTGCAGAGGACATGACAGTCACTTGATGACACGCAACCACCTGTAACTACAGTCCCAGGGGATCGGACGCCCTTTTCTGGCCTCTGTTGGTACCAGGTACAGATGTGAAACACCCCTTTCACATAATTTTAAAAAACTAATCATTGAAAACAAGATCCCTCTGAAGAACCAAACTGGGAAAAACAGGTACACTCTCTGTACTCTTCCAGGGGCACAGCAGCCTCCAGCCAGGGTTCCCAGAAGCCCCCCAAAACACACAGGGCTGACTGCGTGTCTCTTCAGAGTTTTCTACAAATGTCTCATCATCTCCCTTACGTGGATTCTCAGGCTGGGTCTGACACAAAGGACTGTTTACATGTGCAAGTTCACTATCTGTTAATCAACAAGCCTGCCTTCATTTACTTAAATGTCTATAGTGATTTTATTTTACACAAAGCCAATTGGAAAGACTTCATGTGTCTTCTGACTTCCCAGGCACACATTTCTTTCTTGTCATTCCCCCAACCCTTATCTCCAGGTCAAAGACAGAGACACTGAGATGTGCTCAACGATTCTTCCAGGGGTCACGAGCCACCATGGGGATGGCTGGGGCAGAAACCAGGAGCTATTCAGCAGGACAGCTGTTGGGTTTTAAAGGAGCGTCCTACAGAGAGTTCCATGGGTCTAAGAATAGAGTGCCCATAAACAAAAGTGGAGACGTTTTCTGTAATGGCTGTATCAGGAAATCTGGTAGAATCCTTGTAAGCATTAGGATGAAACAGTTGTTTTCTAGAAGTACTTTGACCTCAAAGAAATCATTGTAGAAAAAGGGTTGTTTTCTGTTACCCTATAGTTGTCTTTCTGGAAGAGCTTTGCAGCCTGTGCATGACTTTGATCACAAGACAGCCCTGGCACCCCAGGAACATCTTGCATTATTGAATACTGAAAACTGTCGAAAGCAAGGGCTCAAGTTGTAGAGGTGTGGTGTTTTCCTTCAGGAAACAGATAGATTAGACCAGGGGCTTTGGCATGAGGAATTTGATTTATCCCCCCAGAAAAAAACAAACAACTTTTGTGTAACAATCACTAACTATGCTTTTGGCTGGCTGCTCAACACCCAGTCCACAGAGGCTGGCTCTCCCTGATGCCAGCCAGGTGTTAACTCATTCTTGAGTGACCCTCTTTTTTTTTTTGATCAACCCTCGAGACTCAGAACACTGACAAACGACAACATTTTAATGGTCAATTAAGACATGTCCCATAACGGAACCTTTTTTTCTCTCAATCTAAGATTCTTTAGGAAAACATACTGAAAGAACAGGTCTAGAGAGCCTAGACAAGGGAACACACTTCTAATGGAAAAACAAACCAAACCAAAACAGACTGCAAATGCTGTGTGTACAAGGAAATATCATAAAGCACTCCATTCATATGTATGATTGACACCCACCGTTCAAAAATTAGAACTCCGACAGTGGAGATGGCAGCTGTACTGAAGTCAGATCCACCTACCTGTGGACAACTCTCAGGAACCTGTCAACCTTTGTGGCTGTGTTTTACTGACCTAAGCAAAGTCCGAACATGTCAGAGAAACAGCTGGGGTGCCAAATTTAGAAAGGGTTTCAATGTTTAATAAGGGAATTCTATGTCACTCAGGTTGGCAAAACAATTCTTTTCTTAAGCGATGGCATGCAAGCCAGCACTGGGAAACCAAGCTGTTCCAGTGAGGACACACACAAGTCGGTTTGATTGTCTCTTAAGGAATTACTTGAGCCCATACTAAACGCTATCAGGATACTGATGTGAGAACCAACTTCCTTACACACTCAAGACCGTTTGCATCAAGTATACAATGTATTCTGAGCATAGTCCCCTCACCCCAACATCCTCCCCTTTCTGTCCTTTCCATTCCCTACAGGTGAGCAGAAAGCCATTCTTCTAGCTACATCTTTCATAACGATTAAAATTCTTCTACCAGCAATCACAGAGATGGCATCAAACATAGGCGCATGATGAGACCGAGGGTTTATTGTGTTGGGCAATTATTGTCAACTTGACACAAACCAGAGTCACCTGGGAAGAAGAAAGTTCAGTTGAGAGATTGCTTCCTTTAGACTGGCTACCTGTGGGGGCATTTTCTTGACTGATGACTAATTTGGGAGATCCCAGTCTATTATGGGTGGTACTACGACTGGGCAAGGTGGCCCTGGATGCTATAAGAAGCAAGCTGAGCAAGCTTGGGGAGCAAGCCAGTAAGCAGCATCCCTCCATGGCCTCTGCATCAGCTCCGGCCTCCAGGTTCCTGCCCTGTCTGAGTTCCTGCCCTGACTTCCCTCACTGATGGACTGTAACTGGTAGGCCAGAAACCTTCTCCTTTCTCAGTTTGGCTTTGGTCATGGTCTTTATCACGGCAACAGCAGCCCAAGCTAGAAAAGCCATTTCCATTTTTCTGTTTTCCATGGGCAGTAGAGAGAAGGAAGCTCACTGGCTGGCGCTATTTAGGAGAATCAAATCTGGAAACAACCTTGGCTCTTTAAAAAATCACAGCATGCTGACTTGCACTAAGTTAAAGGCTTGTGGTGAAGTATGATGTAGCTGTCATCACTGTTTTAAAGAAGTACTTAAAGTCAAAATGAAATGTTTCCTATGCAGGTGAAAACAAAAACCACCTTAAAAACTCCCAGTGGATATTAGGATCCCAAACCTCTGAGATAATTAACTTACTATGGATTGCCTGTGTGTGGAGATTATGTATATGAGACCCTGGAAGGAGATGAGCCTACCGAGCCTACCTCTTAGCAGCTGCTAGCAGGATGCCTTCAAGTGACTTGAATTTTGTTTTCCGAAACAGTTAAGTGTAGTGTTCTTCATAGCCATCAAACCACTCTCTTGAGGGGGTAATCCACAGTGTCTACAGCGAGTCTCTGGGAGACTTCTCTTAGCCTCCATTCAATTTGCCATCTCCTTCCCTCCATTCATTCTCAACAATGACTAAATCTAATCTGTGTATGCAGAGGGAGTATTTTGTCTGATAAACCGAGGAGGGTCAAGCCCACAGAAATGAGTTCAGGTGACAAAGCGGGGGGGGGGGGGGGGGGCGTTTGATGTCATTTCTGTTCCAATGCTCAATGATCACAAGGCTGGAGCCTACACATGCTGACAAGCATCACTGCATCACTGGCCATCCAGTACTCCTGTGGGCATTAGGTCCTGGGTTTAACATCTGGACCAGCGATGGTCTCTGGACCAGCAATGGTCCAAGTGAAGCCAGACAAAGCTCGATGCAAAACCAGAGTGCCCTGGGGGTGTTACTCACCTGTTGCGTGCCCCAGGGCCCAGGCGCTGGCAGGCCACCGAGGTAGTGGTGTGCTTCCCTCCATTGCCCACCTCTTGCCTCACATCCCACTGCCGAGGCTCGCTGGTCTGCGCGGTCAGGATGTTCACCCCCTTCTTCACCTTGGCTCTGTGGATGGAGGGAGCGAGAAAGGGTCCCAGTGTTAGAATTGAGCTTCCAGAGATCCCATTCAGATGCTGCTATCAAAATGCATGGGGTTGTGTCCCTACTAGGACCACACACATGGAGGTGGAAGGGATCCGCTCCCCACCCTCAAAGCTAAGGGGTCATGGAACTTGCTGGAACAGCCTAGGGCATTCCCTAAATTGCACAAGAAATTTTTATGTGATCCCAGGCATGTAGCTCTATCTACCAAGAAGTTAAGAAAACATTTACTGGTAATACGTTTGTTTGTTTGTGGGTAATATACATGAGTTCAGTGCCCATGGAGGCCAGAAGGGGGCATCATATCCCCTGGAGCTGGAGTTATAGGTGCTTGTGAGTCACCATGTGGATGCTGGAAGCTGAACCAACTCAGGGCCCTCTACAAGTGCAGCCCATGCTCTTAACCACGGAGCCAAGCCTCTAGCACCTAAGGATGGGGTTTAAAGAAAGACTTGGGTAAGAAGTAAAAAACCAAGAGAATGAAGACATGGGAGGGACTAACTCAGAAAGTGACATGGGAATTTAACAGCACGGTGGTAGAGAACCCAGCAGTGTTGTTTATGAATTAGGTCAAGAAACTTCTAAAAGAGCAGGCACTTTCCAACTAGAAGTGACAGGAAGAGTATATGTACAATAGATGATAACAGGCCACATGACCAGTGCAGAGTTAAACACAAGGTGTACAGAGGGGCGCCTCAGCAAAAAGCATTGTCCTGGTTAGCTTTACCTGTCAACTCGACGCAGCCTGGAGTCATCTAGGAGCCTCCGTTGAGAACTGGAAGGATCAGATTGACCCATGTATATGTCTGTGAGGGACTATGCTGTTAGTTGTTGTAGGAGAGTCAAGCCCACTGTGGGAAGCACCATTCCCCATACAGGGCTCCGGAGTTACATAAGAAAGCTGGCTGAGCATGAGCCTGCCAGTCCACAGCCAGCACCTCCCCTCCCCCCAGGGTTCCTGTCATGCTTCTTTGCCTGTGAAGGAAACACCTTGGTCATGTGTGCAATGGCTGCTATAAAGTTCCTGCCTTGAGTTCCTTCAAAGGTGGGCTGTGATTTGGGACTGTAGATTACAGAAACCCTTTTTTTTCCTCTAAGAGTTGTTTTGAGTCCGGGTGTTTTGTCACAGATACAGAAGAGAAACAAGGACAAGAGTCAAGCATCAGAGTAGAATCAGGAGTCCACGGCAGTCTCATGGACGAGACTGGAACAGTCTAAGCAGAAGCAACTTCCGACCCAAGCACTGTTCCCACCCACTTACAGATTCAATGTCCCCACCACGTTCATCTTCAAAAACATTTACCCTCTATGCCCATGCTTGGGAAACCACAGGGGAGGTGCTCTAGCCAGCCAGGGAGGAAGAAAGAGATGGGATACAGGGAACAAGGTCCAGACTTCAACGGAGAGACAGATACCCAGTGCATGGACAGTGCATGACTCCCATCATCAATGTTGTGGGACTTCTCGTAGAAATGTGAAGAAACGTCTGTTCACCCCAGAGAGGATACCCACAACAAAGAAAAGATTCCTCGCTGGTGAGTGTATTGGAGTGATTGACAGGAGCACCTCTGACTCAAAGGCAGCTGCAATCACCCCTCCTCCCAGCACACCCCGTGCAGGTAGCTCCACTCAAGGGTCTCCTCTTCCCCGGATGCTGTTAGTGCTTAATAAAACTTGGGGACCAGCTTTGTGACTCTTCTATCTTTCCAGCTTCCCAAGCCAGGTAGGTTTCTTAGGTTTCTCCCCCAAGGAAGCAAGATTTCAACATACAGGGAGTCTAACGGCTGACAGTGAGGTTACTCATGACGTCTGTCTGTAATCTAAATGAGTGTGTCCTGAGATGTGACCAACGAGCAAAGAGTTTGGGAAAGGGGGCAACCTGGACATACAGGGAATCAAGAAAAAAACCAACAAAACTCAGGGCTGGAGAAGTGGCTTGGTAATTAAGAGCATGGACTGCTCTTGTTAAGGACCCACGTTCATTTTCCAGTACCCATGTGGTAGATCCTAACTGCTTGTAACTCTAGCTCCAGGGAATCCCAACTGGTACACACATACTCACACGCACATGCACACACATATTAACACTCTCACACACCTAGAGGTGCTTTTAGTTTTATATTAGGTCACTACACGGTGGATACTGTGACTTAACATTGTGACTTAACTTGACACTATAAGGACATGGACAAGTTCAAAGAGATGGGGATGCATCTGGTGAACAATATTTAAAGGCACACCAGCATGGGGAAGCCCCATCCTTTCTAGCAGAGATGCTGGCCCTCTTGAGTGTTCAAGGTCCTGGCACCCATGCGTGCTTCTACAAAGAAAGGCTTCCTGCAGTGTGACTTGGCTGGAAAATGGTTCGGTTGCACTTAAAACTTTGAGAGTCCAGATTTCAGGGAGGCTACAGTCATTTCTCCCCACTGGAGTTCACACGCGCTTGAAGAACCCTGTCGGTCTTTGTGGTGGGTACTTCCATATCTGAGAGAGCTGGAGAGCTAGCCACTGAGGTGGGGAAGGCCGAGAGCTGTAAGGGTCTCTGGTGGACAGAGGTCACTTTCTTTGGTGAGAACAATGGGTGTTTCGATCTACTCCATGGATTGAACAGGGGAGACAGCAGCCTGGATTCCAGACCTGGAAATTTGCAAGTAGAGTCAGCACTGAAGATGAAAAAAACAAAAACAAAAACAAAAACAAAAACGAGTCGCTCATCCTTAGGGATACCCAGCATTAAGGTAAGAAGTGGAGGTGAAGTGATCTGACAGAGGCTGGCTTTGCCTGCATGGGTGTGTGGATGGGAGCCATAGCAGACTAGGACGGAGATCCCCGCTCCAGTCACCTGCTGAGTCCCGGGCTTCTCAGCACAGGCTGGAGGCTGGGGTGTCTCAGGATATGATCCAGCTGTGGGTCTCCCTTTGGTGGCACTCCCAGCCTCACTGCAGGTGCCCAGGCAGAGCCCACACATCCACCCTGCACGTTCCCAGCCAGCGATCTCACTCAGTTCTAGCTGGTTAAAAACAATAGCTTTACCCGTCTTTTCCCAATATGTAATAAGGGGTGATTAAGTGTTCTTAGAGAAAAATCGATGCTCGGTACACATTTTGAACACCGAAAGGCTAATTTCCACCCACGAGGTATCTCCCTCTGGTCATTTGTAACCTCCCCGTGTAATGCTGTCTTCTGAAGCTGCTGAGTTAGTTCTTCTGGGATGCGTGAACCTCTTGTGAGGCACGAGGGAGTTTTGGGGTACCACTCAGTCTTGGTTCCTGGGTGCCTGGATTTTTAGACCTAGGAGAATATGTCAGAAGGTACAACCGCATAATCAGGGGCTGTCTGCAGTGGACTGTCCACTCCAGTTTGCATATGTTGGAGTCCTAGGGTACAGTCTCATTCACAAAGGGTCCTGCGGTGGTAGTGGTGGTGGTGGGCTGACATGATGATTAAGCTGTTAAAGCTCTTGCAACACAAGTATGAGGACTGGGGTTTAGAGCCAAAGAAACACAAGTAAATACCAGGTGGGGGTGGCCACCTCTCACATCTCCAGCCTGGGAAGGCTGAGACAGAGGTGGGAGGCAGGGAGGGGGGGGGAGGTATCAAGGCTAGCCATTATTGGAGATCTCTTGGTTTGATTTGAGAGACCCTTAGCTCAGTGAATATAATGGGAGATGGAGTGAGCTGATTTCAACCTCTCTGGCTTCCACATGTATATGCACACACATGCACAGATACCCATATACCCATGTCCACACATATACCAAAACATGTATAAACACAAGATCACTATAAACAAATGCAAAAGGGGTAAAAGGTCAGTGTGGATATAACCAAGTTAAAATGAGGTCACAGAGCTGGTCCAGACTACATCCACAGCCAGGAACCAAGGAATGTGAAATACAGATGCTCAGCCCATTTTCTCCCTTTTATGCAGAGCATGGGCTAGTCACCCACATTCAGAGTGTGTCTCCCTACATCAGTTAACCTCGTCTAGAAGTAACCTTACAGGCATGCCCAGCGGTCTGCACCCTTAAGTGAGCCATCCTGCCAAGGTGACAATATTAGCCATTACAGCTTTTGCTGTACAACCCCACCCCCCAATGGAGACATCAGCCAATACCTTTGTTTAACTTCCCTATGTAGCAGAAGAGAAGACATTCGCAAGGCGTCACCCACTCACATGTGGCACTATGCCACAGCTGCCCCAGAGAACCGGCACAGTTGCCAGCACGTGAGGAGAGACACAAGCCACCACTTGCAGCTGCTCCTCCAGCCTGGCTCCTGGGAGACGTAAGGTCACAGCCCTGGTATGGCAGAAGCAGCAGTTTAGAGTCGGAGCTTCCCCCCCCCCCCCATTCTGGCTCCAGGTGCTGTCACCTCTGACTTCTCATGCCGGATGGCAGCTGTAGCTAAGGAAAGAAGGGGAACCCTTTGCAGAGGCACACACTGCCCTCCTGTAAGAAGACACATGAGTTCATATCCACGGTCTGCCACTAACCTGGAAGAGAAGCTGACAGGCTGGGACACTGGGAGCTGGCAGTGGGGTTTCAATAGTTTAGAACATTATGAAGGACCAGTTGCATGTGCGTGTGAATTGGTGTTGGTGTCCCTGCAGCTTTTTGAGCTCAGTAAACTCATGTTGGTCAAGCAGGTGTCAGGGAAGGCCCCTCCCTCCTTCTGTCTCTGTCTCTCGCTCTCCCCCCCCCACCCCCCCAGCAAGCCTCCTCCAGGTTCTCTGCAAGCAAAGGCTTCAATTTGTTGGTGCACCAAATCCGCTGTGACTGCATTTATTTGATACTTTCCTTTAGATCAACCATCCCTCTGCTTGCTATAGAAAAGTCATTTCACAAAGGAACCCCGTCTAGTTACCTACAGAGTAATAAAAAATGTTATGTGAACGCACACGGAAGTGAATATGTGACAGGACCAATAAGAAAAACATAGTCATAGATCTTATAAGTTAATATGTCTGGCCACTAGTGTGCTCACACTCTCTGGCAGGAAGCAAAAGATTCTAAAATGCAGACTTTTGTGACTACAGCTTGCTACAGACAATTTTTTCTTCCCTTTTTTCCTCCCTCTCTTTTTCTTTCTCTCTCTTTCCTCTCCTTTCCCCTTCCCTTCTTTTCAAGACAGTGTCTCAGACTGTGATCCAAGCTAGCCTGGAACTTTGAGCAATTCTCCTGCCTCAATTTCTCAAGTGCTGTGGTTATAGACACCCTCACCATGGCCTTGTAGGATATGAACTCACAGAGCATGTGCACACGTGGTCATAGTTTGCTCTCAGCCGTGGGGGCTGCTTCTCCACTCTCCGTCTCTCACTAGGAGCCCCATGAACACAGTTGCCCTACACAACCTGCCATGCTCTGAGCTGGTACTGAGTGTCCTGGGTGGGGAGAGGGCCCTTTCCCAAGCTGGGACCTATGCCCTCACCTACTCTGCCAGCTTCTTTGATCTTCCTTAAATTGCCTGATGGGGTAGATTGTTCAGGATTGTATCAGGACCCAAGATGGAGAAAATGAGTCTGAGCCTTGTTCTAAGACATGAAATGTCCCCTGCTCATGCCTGCATTTCCTCAAAGAAGCCAGTGCATTTATGCGTGCACAGACGGTCACGTGTGCATTACGTAGGCATGGTGTATGAATATCAGCCATGTGTGTCCTATGGGTGCATGCTGGCATGTGTGTGCATGCACATGTATGCACAAATTATATGTATCATAGGTGCACCTGTGTGTGTGCATCTACATACATGTTTGTGCATACAGGCATGCGCCTGTATGTGCACGGAGCCACTGAACCCAGGCTCTTTTTCCTGCCTGTGGGATCAAGAACTCGGTCCATGCCAACCAGCCTGTCTGAACACGTGCTGCCCGCCTATCCGGTGAAAACAGGAGCAGCCAGAGGCATTTCCTCCTAAGTATCTGCCTGTGCCTTGATAAGCTTATCCACTGTTGGTCCTTTGGGCCATTGCCTGGGACGTGCCCGCATTTGCTTCTATCTGGAGTCAACGGTGACTTCTTTATCAGCAGGTCTTTCCACCTCTGAGGCAAAGCTGGTGCTGGAGAGCAGCAGGGCTCCTGGCACAGCTAAGCTCCATTGCTCCTGGTCCTTAGCAGTGGGTCCCCCATCTCCTTTGCAGACTCTGGTATAAGATGTTCATTAGCATGCACCACTGCGTGGCTTCTGCAGGCTTACTCCTCGGACTTCCACTCTGCCTCCTCCCAGCTCAGGCTAAACAGCATGAAGCGGGCACCTGCTGCACGCTCGAGCTTTAGCATTTTTGCAAGCTAGTTGTTCGACCAAATCTTTATCCAGCTAGAAACCAAATATACTTAGGGTTGCATAATTTGACAAAAAAAAAAAAAAGGAGCTGGGCCTTGGGGCATACATAGCATGTAATCTCAGGTACCTGGAAGCCGGAGGCAGGAGGATCATAAGCTGCCTGGGCTACAGAAGGAGTTCAAAGCCAGCCAGGACAACTTGGAGAGATTCTGTCTCACAAAGAAATTACAAAAGAGGTGAAGTGTTGGCTTAGTGTCTCAGAGCACATACTAATCCTTAGAGGACTCAGTATTCCTGTATCCACACCAGGCAGCTTACACCTACCTACCGGTAACTCCAGATCCAAGTGATCTTTCGCCCTCTTCTGGCCTTTGTCGGTACTGCACTCATGTGTATATGATAAATATATAATATAAATCTTAAAGGATACAAAAACGGCCTTGAGTTGAAGCTCAACCGTAGTGGCTGTGCCTCACCTGTGCTGGGCACTGGGTTCTATCCCTAAAACCACATGCAGAAAAGGTAGGAGACTCAACCACTCACTACTGGTATCCATACGCCTATTACCTTGAGGTCGTATCTGTCGATGTATGTATATGAAGGCTACACTACACAGTAGCAAATTAACTAGCATCCCTTCCAACTTCTGCATCTATGTTCTCAGAGTCCCATATCCACTCTCCCAACCCCTGACCTCTGACCTCTGACCCTGCCACTGCCCTTCTTACTCCCATCTTGTGTCTCAGAGGCAGGTTTCCGAGCCTCGCTTGGTGTCCCATCCCTCCATGTCTGTCCAGTGGAATGCAGCCAAATTACAGATGAAAGGGCGTGCTGGGAAGATTTACTAAGCAACACAATTATGTGTCCTTTATCGTTGCTTCAGAATCAAATCATCTCGCAGAACAAGTACATTGCAAATTAAAATTAAGTTGAAACTAAGAGAATGTTCACACAATTGGCTTAAACTCATCCAAAAAAAAAAAAAAAAAATCCCGCAGAGCATTGTTCTTACACTCTTGTATCTCATCTCTCTACGAATGGTGTTCTCTTCCATTTCTCCTGAAACAACTTTGTTTTCATACACCCATTAATTTACCTTATAGGATACGAGTCTGTGGGTCTGTCTGTCTGCTTGTGTTCCTGAATTATCCCTGACTTTTCTTCCTTTAAATGATAGATGCAGAGACCCACAGCCAGAGCTTGGGGAACCCTGCGGGAAAAGGGGAGGAAGGATTGAAGGATCCAGAGGGGTCGAGGACACCACAAGCAAACCCACAGAATTAGCCAACCTGAGCCCGCTGGGAACCACAAAGACAGAATCTCCAACCACGGAACCGGCATAGGGCTGACCTATGCCCTCTGCACATAGGTAACAGTTGTGTAGCTTGGTCTTCATGTGGGACTCCTAACAGCGGGAGCAGAGGCAATCTCTGACTCCGTTGCCTGACTTCGAGACCCTTTCCCCCTACTGGGCCTCCCTCTTCTGGCCTCAGTAGGAGATGCTGCATCTAGTCTTACTGCACTTGAATGCCAAGGCTATTTGATAGCTATGGGAGCCCTCCCCTTCCCTGAAGAGGAGGGAAGGAGGCGTGAATGTGGAGGGGAGGTAGGGAGGGAGGGGAGAGGGAGAACTTGGGGGGCAGTAGGGAGGGGAAACAGCAGTCTGGGTGTAAATTAAATTAAATTAAATCAAATCATTAATTGACTGAAATAAAAAAGTAAAACAATAAATATTTTAAAAATACCCTTTTGAATTTGTTCTTAAGAATTTCATACCTGATCACCTGATCATATCATTGCCTGTTTCTCGCCTCCAACTCTCCTCCTATCTCCCGACAAGTCCCCTTTTCTACCTCATGCTTTCTCTCTCTCTCTCTCTCTCTCTCTCTCTCTCTCTCTCTCTCTCTCTCTCGTTTAAAAAAAAAGACCCACTAAGTTCAGTTAATCCTATCCATATGCATATGTGTATGGGGCTGTCCACAGGAGCATGGGACAACCTACCCGTACCTCCTTTAAACTAGGATTATAATAAGCAACGTAATTAGATGACACCTTGCTGGTTAGACCAGGGTACCTGAGTGTGGGCTATGGATGCAGGCAAACCGAGACAGGGCACACCTCTGAGGGATGCTGCCTGAGTCCCCATCTGGAATGGCCAGAAGATGTTCAGTTGTGAGGTTGAGAGAACACAAGAGCATCCAGTCCCTCAGCCTGGCCCAGTGAGGGAGCAAGCCAGGGAAATCACTGCGCTGTGGAACCCAACAGCCAAAGAATGGATTTTCACAGGCTTTGCCATCTGCCACAGGCACCAGTGTCTCTGAGTTTGCCACGTTGTAAGCATACAGGATGAGAGGGCCAAGAGTTCTGGAGATCTCACCACATCTGATGTGTGTGGCATACCCCAGCGCTGAGCACCAGTATCCTGTCTCTCTCCGCTTCCTGAGTGCGGATGCCATGTGACCAGCTGCTTCATGCTCTTTCTGTCAGGCTTTCCCACCCCCCATGATTGACTCTCCTCAAACCGTGAGCCAAAACCAACCCTCTCTCTATCCTCAGTAGTTCTTGCCGGGTATTTTGTCACCACAGTGACAAAGCTAATAGCTACTGGATGGCTGGTCTTTGAGCCAGTGATGGGCTGGGAATTAATGTCCTGGATTATTCTGTGCTTTTCCACTATGGTAAAAAAAAAATGAGCTAGGGACGATAGATGCATGCATTTGCATAAACACCACACACACACACACACACACACCACTGCTACCTTGATGGAAACCACCTTGCTCTCTGGTCAAGAGCCACTGGTGCAAGACTGTATTAATAATAAACACCATAGATGGCAAAAGGGCCCATCTGTCAAGTTCCTAATGGCTCCCCGGGCACCTTCACACCAGCACCTGCAGCTTTCTGGGGAGCCGTGATGGCCGGTCACGGAGGAGCCAGGGCAGGAGGAAGGCTCCTGGGCAGCTGGTGTATCAATATTGGATGAAGCTGACCTACTAATTTGCCCCGGAAGGATCCGCAAGTCTCTGCTTACACTGCTGTCTACAGCACAGCTATGAAACTTCTCAGTCAAACATCGCAGAGATGGCCGCTCCCGGTGGGCAGCTCCCCGGGATGGGCTGGCACTTCATTCCATCTCTCTCTTGACTCTCACAGCCACCGTTCTTGTCACGCTGGGGCTGGGTAGCAGGACACAATGACCTCCCACAGTTGCTTGAACGCATCTTACCCAGCTCTCTCAGCTTGGTTTGCCTAGCGCCAGAATGCCCTCAACAAGCAAACCAGGGGTGTGTGGGCTATGATGTCTTTTACCTACTTTAAGTGTGGTGTGGGCGTTAAAAACATGTAGCTAGTGGGGACACCTACTTGGGCTCAAGGCCAGTCTCTGTCAAGCTCAAACCCTTTGCCCTTTATTCACGAATTTATGGATCACTGTGATCTGCGTTTGCACACCCCTGCCTGCCTTTCTCTTCGTTTTGCATCAGTGTGCCAGAGTTGTGCCTCTGAGCGCATCTTTCTCTCTGGCAGTTTCATCCTATAGAATGCCTTTTCTCTGTCCTGGCCTGGCTGGCAGCTTCTCCCTCTTCTCACCTCAGAAGTACCTGGGAGGCTCACAGAGAATGGGATTTGTCTCCTCTTCTCCGTCTTCTGATCCCTATTTTAAATGTATCCACAGCCCTTATCCCGATACCCTGAGCGTTATTAATTCTTCCCAACAAGTCACCCCATTAACATGCAGACCTCATCAGAGCTCAGCATGGTGTGACTCTGGGGTACAGCTTCAGATTCCAGATCAAGTCTTCACCAGGGCAAGGCTGGTGTGACCTCGTGTAAATCCCCGCCCACACACGCGATGGCATTTGGGGATGGGCCTTTTAGAAGGGAATCAGGGTATGATAGTGTCATTAGGATAGAGATCCCCAGAGAGCCACCATGCTCTTGCCAAGTGAGGACATAGCCAGAAGCTACGATCTATGAATAAGGAAGCAGACCACACCAGTCACCAAGACTGCTGGTGTCCTGGCCTTGGACTGCCAACCTCTAGATCTGTAATGGAGTGGCAGTAGTTTGATGTCAACAGTTGATACAATTTTGTTAGCATACAGTAGTTTTGCGACCTAGGACAGTGAAGTACACAGGGCAAACACCCACCCACCTCTCCCCAAGCCTCAAGCAACACTGCCTTCAGACTTTGAAACATAAAGGCTGTGGTGGTTTGAATACGCTTGGCCCAGGGAGTGGCACTATGAGGAGGTGTGGCCTTATTAGAGTAGGTGTGGCCTTGTTGGAGGAAGTATGTCACTGTGGGTGTGGCCAACGAAACCCTCCTCCTAACCATATGGGAGTCTGTCTTAGCAGCCTTCAGATGAAGATGTAGAACTCTCAGCCCCTCCTGTACCATGCCTGTCTGGATGCTGCCATGGTCCCGCCTTGATGATAATGGACTGAACCTCTGAACCTGTAAGCCAGCCCCACTTAAGTGTTGTCCTTATGAGAGTTGCCTTGGTCCTGGTGTCTGTTCACAGCAGTAAAACCTTAAGATAAGCCATCCTGGGTTATACCTGAGGGCTCAGCTATGACCTGCCACACTTTGCTGCAGTTTCTGTTCTATTCTGTGCTCTTGGCTCACAGAGGCCAGTGCAGAAGCTACCATCCCAGACTGCAAGCTCTTCCCAGGCAGTGCTGCATCCACAGAATCTGGCTGGGAAACTGGATGCAAAGTCTTGTTTATGGGGACAATGGTCCCATTGCAACTTAGCATTACAGGAGCACTGGATGTTCCAACACAGGGGTTATTCAAGGGTCCCAGAGCTACCTGCTTCCATATTCAAGCAAAGCTCTTCCTCATAAGTCTGGGGCACTGTCACCTACAGTTTGAAGGAGAAGATATCTGAGCCCCCAAATCTACATTCTTACAGGGAGTGATGCCCTGTCCTTGGAGAAGATAGAAAACAGGTCACTATGGGTGTTACTAAGATACGGCACATTGGAAAAGTCACTGTCATAAACCAATGACACGGTGCTGGGGTCTTCAAAAAGGCAGCTCCAGAGTTGCTTCGGAAGGGGATATCAGTTAGGAGAGATGGCTTAGTTGGAAAATGCTCACCGCACATGCATGACGCTCTGCGCTCCATCTTCATAATCTACATTTAGCTAGGCAGTGGTGGCGCAAGTCTTTAATCCCAGCACTTGAAGATAGAGGCAAGTGGATCTTTGAGTTTGAAGCCAGCCTGGTCAACAAGGCAAGTTCCAGGACAGCCAGGGCTACACAGAGAAACCCTGTCTTGAAACACCTAAACAACAAACAAACAAACAAACAAAAAACCCCAAACAATAACAACAACCCGATACCAAGAACAGCGGCATGCCTGGGAAATCTGACATATTCAGCAAGTTCAACGTCGGTGAGAGAACCTGTCTCAAAACCCAAATAAGATGGTGTTTGAAGAATGACAGCCAAGGATGTTCTTTGGCCACCACATGCATATATGGTCGTGCATACATTTCATTCTTTAAACAAACAAACAAAAATGGTTACACAAGATTGGTAAAGGGGTAGGGGGTGGGAATTTCCCACAATGCTCTGCCCTCTCTCTGTTCCAGGGTGGTTGTCTCTGGGCTCAGCACTGTATTCCTCTGTCATCACACCGCTTCCAGGTCTGCATGGTGGAGAAGGCTGTTTTCTTCAAGTTTGCAAACTGTCCTTAATGCCCAGTTAGTTAACGCCCCTTTCCTTCCTGCCCGGGTTCTAGGTACCACATTTCCAAGGATGGGGACCGGAAAGGACCAGATGAGTGTGGTAGCTTGGAACTGAATTCATTCTGATTCCTCTCCTGAGATACAAGGAGATCCTGCTTCCTGGGGGCAAGATGGGAGCACCTTCTAGCTGATGACACCACACTCTCACCAGCAGTGGAGAAGCAAGGTCAACTCTAATGGTTCTCGAGACGTTTGGCTCAATAGTGTCCCTGGTGGCCTCTTCCAGCCCCTGCTACTTAGTTTTAAGGACAGCCTTAACACATCATGCCTCAAGGAAGGTGGTCTCAGAGCTTGGTGGACAGGGGAGGGGGAATCTACTTCTCTTTTAGCTAAGTGGACATCTGGCATTTACGATAATGTGATTATCGGGTGTGGATGTAAGACCCTCAGGGGTCCTCTTGTTGGGAGAAGCCTTTTCCAGGAGAACCCATAAAGGAGAATGTGTGAGCCCTTACTTAACCCCAAACCTGCCCTGGGTCTGCATGCCCACTTCCACTCCAACCCAGAACCCCTGACTGAGAGTTTAATGCATGGGCTTACTGTCTCCTAATTCAAAAAATTACTAAGTGTGGCTTCATTTTTGATGAGTTAGTTCTACCTTGGGAGTTTCCCCTTCAAGGTTGGAATTCTTATGGTTAGGGAAAAAAAAAAGCGAGAAAGAGAGGAAACGAATTCAATTTGTTGCTGTAAATGACAGCCCATACTTGAGCTATGTAGGGCTGAAGCCAGCAGGGGCAGGAAGCCCTGCAGGGAAACAGCAAGTCGGAGGGGACAGCTCTGATTGGTCCACACACCGCAGATAGTGGCATGTGTGCCCTGGAGGCAACATGCATGGCTATGCTAATATCTAGAATTCACACAGCCCCGATGTGCTGATGTGCTCTGCCTTAGAGACAACTACAGATTCCCCACTTCCTGCACAACCTTTCTGTTCAGAGTAGGGGTTCAGCTATCCTTGACTTTGTAATAACCCTTTCTTGTCTAAGCATCGGTGACATCCCACTTGGCTCCAAGGACTTGTCTTAGTGCAGCTGACTTGCACTTGAACCTATGAGATAGCTAGGGCTAAGGGCCACGACTCCAGCATAGCTTGTCTCAGTTCTTTGAAGATTTGATAGCATAGAGACGGAAAAGAACACCCTTCTAAACCCCATTAAGCTAGCTAGAAACTGAGTCAAGGCTTTGCTGTGCGCCTGGGCTTCCTTATAAACATTTTCTGAGACTGGGAGAGAGAAACAGCCTCCATGTACCCTAAGCCGCTGGATCCAGCTCTACCTGAAGCTAAACCCTTTTGTGTTTGGAGATTGAATGGATTTCCTTTTTCTTTTCTTTTTAACCCCTCCCTCCTTCCTCCCTCCTCGTGTGGGTGGATGTGTGCATGTCACTGTGTCTATATGTCTATGCACATGAGGGTGCCACAGTATGTGTGTGTGTGTGTTGGGGGGGTGGTAAGGAGTAACTTTTGGCAGACAGTTCTAGCCTTTCCAACATGTAGATTTTGATAATCGAACGTAGGTTATCCAACTTGTTGGTATACGCCTTTATCCACAGAACCCTTGCTAGCCCTTGGTTTCTATTTTTAAAAGATGGTAAGATGCACATACTGTGACCTTTAGCATCAGAACTTGGGTTGGTCTCTCCATCTCTTTCTCTGTGCTGTCTGTCTCTGTCTGTCTGTCTGTCTATCTGTCTGTCTGTCTGTCTCTGTCTCTCTCTGTCTGTCTCTGTCTCTGTCTCTTTCTCTGTGTGTGAATGCTGGAGGATAGAGCTCAGTCTTGCATGTGCTAGAAAACACCATGTTCCTATTCTACACCTCAGCCCTAAACTAAATTTTAGTGCCCAGAAATAGGAGCGTATAGCTCCTATCTATCTCCGTATCTAAGCTAGCCACTCTAGTACCTTTGATATCTTCATCCCAGCTAGGGGATGAGCAAGAGATTCACACACATGTATTTTTAAATGATATGATCTAAAACCGAGCACATGCCCGTTTTACTCCTATCTGCTAAGAGGGAAATACAGACTTACAGGAGTTACCTTTTGTTGTGGTGATAAAACATCACGATCCAGAAGCAGCTTATGAAAGAAAGAGTTTATTTCGGGCTTATGGTTCCAGAGGTAGTAGGGCCCATCTTGGTGGGAAGGTGTGGCAATAGGCAGGTTTCCTGGCAGGAACAGGATGCTGAGAGCTCATACCCTTAAGCGCACATGTGAATCAGAGAAAGTGAACTGGAGACAGAGCGAGCCTATGAATACTCAAAGACTATCTCACCCTTAGAGATAAACTTTCTTCAGCAAGGCTGCACCGCTTAAACCTCCCCAAGTAGCAGCATCAACTAGAGGCCAAGTGTTCAAATACTTGACCCTCTGGTGAGCATTTCTCATTCGGATGTCACAGGTGTATTCTGGGTAGACTGCACGGTGAAAGGAAGAAAGAGGAAGAGGTGGGTAGGTACATACAGTATCTGGTACAAGACCCAACAGTGTCTAAGAGTGCCATGAAGAATACTGAGTGTTCTGAGAGCCTCCAGGGGAGTGGGGTGCCTGGAAGGACCCTTCCCCATGACACATTGAAGGCTACTTTGGAGAGAGACCAAATGGTAAATGGTCTTTGAGGGTCTAGACCAATGGCTCTCAACTTTCCTAATGCTTCAGCCCCTTTAATACAGTTCCTCGCACTGTGGTGAACCCCCCAACTGTAAAACTATTTCATTGCTACTTTATGACTGTAATTTTGCTACTGCTATGAATTGTAATGTAAATATTTGATAAGCAGAACATCTGATATGTGACACCCTCTCCCCAAAAGAGGTCACAAGCCACAGGTTGAGAACAGCTGGTCTGGACAGCTCATGATAGAATTTATTGACACATGAGGACATGGTCCCCAGGGACTGGCTGAAAGATCAACTCTGAGGCAGCAGGATATGAATGAGTGAGCTTCATTAAAGGACTTGCTTCGTGATGCCAGAAGCAGGGAGCTGGAGGCAGAGCACCTGGGAGAAGACTTAGCTCGAGGTAGAGCCGTGCTTGGGAGTATTGAAGATGGGTAGCAGTGATCTAGTGGAAGAGAGGGGTCTAGAGGTCTTGACCCCAGGGAGCCCGGATCCACCTGTAGCCTTTGGGAAAGGAACCTTAACATGTCTGCTACAACCAGGCATTCTGTTTTCCTTCTGTTGTTAGCTTTAGAGTGTGTGTGTGTGTGTGTGTGTGTGTGTGTGTGTCTATCTATGTCTGTGTCTCTGTGTGTGCATGTATGCACATGCACGCATGACAGTTTAACTGCTCATCAGGAAATCTCAGTCTATGTGACTGTAATATGTTTGGGAAAGGCTCTTTGACCTTAGAGAATACAAGGAAGGACTCGATTTTTCTTTTGGCAGTGGCATGCACATTGTGGAGATTTGATACATGGGGTGACAGAAGCCACCATGCAATTTTGAGGGGACAGGTGTGCTGAAGAAGGCTCTCATCATTGTGAGGGGGTAGGGAAGGAGGTAACTCAGTGTATGAGTTGTCTTGTAAGTGTGAGGACCTGAGTTTGATCTCCAGAACCTTTATATAAAACTGAGCATATTAGCACACCATTGTAATCACCGTACTGGGGAGGCAGAGTCAGGGGGATCCCCGAGACTCGCTGGTCAGCCCTCTAGCTGATTTGGGTGAATCTCAGGTTCCACTAAGAAACCCTGTCTCAAAAATTGAAAAAGTAGAAAAGAGCAACACCTTAGCCTGACCTATGGCTGCCACATGCACACACATATGCGTGCCTGCTCACATTAATATGTATGTACATGCTCATGTATGCATGCCAACGCACAGATGGTTACTATAGTTAGCATGGATGAGGGAGGATGAGAAGAATAAATTTCTTGAGGGTGTTTGGAAGCCCCATACCATTACAGCTGTTTTGCCTTTACTCCAATACTTGGCCAAGGCAGACATCACTAATCGATCCTGAAGAGTCAAGCTAAGACCTACCAAACATTCATAGTATGGCGCTCCACAGAGCGGATATCTAGTTGTCCAATGTGTGAATAACCAGAGGATGCTTAGACACATAAAGTAACCAGTATATTAGTATTTTAAGGTCTTGCTCTTCCCTGGATCATTGAGAAAAAAAAAAAACCCAAATACTGTTCACACAAGACCTGAAGGTAAAGATAATGGACAGCCCCTTCCCATTGCAGTCTGCAGGGTTCACAGTGTCTCTTCTTTGGACAATACCAAAGGACGGATGGCTGTCCCCACATGACAGATTAAAGAAAGTGATGTCCCACTGCCAAGGAGATGTAAATAAAGATTCAAGACCCAAGACACCGAGGTCACATCGCACCTGACTGTGTCCCTCAGGCTGGGGATGGCAAAGTCCTTGGTCTGTCACTCAAATCCTCGATCAGACCTAGACCTTAGTGTCAGGATGAACAGCTGACTAAATAGACAGGGGATGATGAATGCAAAGGAAAAAGAGGAGGAGGGTGGGAAGGAGAGGGAAAGAAAGAAAAGGCAAAGTGTACCCAGGAGGTGTGTTCCTGACCTTCGACCGGGTGGGTAACTTTATGCAGAAGTCCTTTCCTTCTTCTCTGAGAAGTTCCTAAGCTATCACCATTGCACCTTGGAAGTGGCCTCATAAGCCGGGGCCTGGGTAGCAGCAAGCAGATCTGGGCAGGCAGGCGTCTAACGATGGGGCATTTCTCTGGGACACTGTGCTTCTGGGAGAATCAGGTTTTCCAATGTTAGAGAAAACCCTGAGCATTCTGCATCTAATCTCTGCCCCAAACACTATGTACTTCCGTTTTGTTTTATGAGCAGTATGTAAATTATATATTAGGAGATTATACTCATAGTCTGCTCACTAGACCTCAAGCTCTTCCCCATGTCTAGAAACATACGCATGAGTGAGGCAGCACAATTACTACATCATGGATGGAAAAGCAGAGAAGGTTGGACAGCTCAGCCCACCAAGGGGTTCGTACAACTGGAAAGAGTACAGCCTGATATTCTTGCTGGGGTCTTCTGCTTCAGATTTCTGCCACCATAATGTTTTTGCACGCGCACGCGCGTGCGCGCACACACACACACAGACACAGGCATGCATACACACACACACACACAAGCATGCATACAAACACATACACACAGAGGCACACACACACACACACACACACACACACAACCCCTACGTTCTTACTTCAAAGGAGTAAGGGAAGGAATTTAGCTTGAAGCTGAAGATAAAAGAAAAATATTTTCACAACACTTCAAAATTTCGCAAGTGGATACGTCATACAATTTTCCAGAACTAGGGCACAATAATCGACTTAAAATTTGATATTTATTTATATGTGCCTACGAGCTCATGCACATAATGCATTTACACACACATACCACGGAGCATATGTGAAGGTCAGAAGACGTCTCTTGGGACTCGGTTCTTTTCTTTCTATCATGTAGGTTCCAGGGGTGAAACTTGGGTCATCCAGTTTGGTGTTAAATACCTTCACCCACTGAGCCATCTAGTCACCTCAATAACTGCTTTTTAAATTAGAAAAGAGAGGAGCTGAGGTCTCATATATATACATATAGAGATATCTATCTATCTATCTATACATATATAGATATATACATATATAGATATATATGTATATCTCTATATGTATATATACACACACATATATATATATCTATATATGTATATATATGTATGCATGCATACATAGTTAGGGTCTTCTCAATGGGGTTGCCTTCCCTTCTTCCCACTGCAGTCTCTCCTCCATAGCCTAAGCCCTGGGCACTGATGTGGGGGTGAGAAGAGCCACAGGCTACCTGTCCCTCAGATGCCACCAGGATCTGCCCATGTCTCCTTTTCTGTTCAAAGCAACATAGACGAGAGCCCCGAGTTAATTGCAAAACAACCCGAGATGAGGAGAAAAGGCTCCCGGAGTGCAGCCAGACACACCCCCTCTCATCTCGTTAATTGTCAGCTTGGTACTTCATTTTCTGCACAAATAAATCACTGGCCCAGAAAAACCTAAGCCTGGTCCACGAGGACCCAGAAAGGGCAGGGTGGCCTCGGAGCCTCAGGACACGTTTGTTTCTTCCGTGTAAGATGTCGACTCTAATAAAGGGAGATGGCCAGAGCTTAACTGTGCTTTTCCCCGGAGGGTGAGACGTCTGGTACCTGAATTTCAATGGTTGTCACTGCAACACTCTTCCGTCCCCAGGCTGCTGGCTCAGGAGCCTAGCCTGTCTTTGAGGCTAAGCTCACCTGGTAACCAAGGCAGCCTGTGCTATGTCTGTCTGGGGGCATCTCTCGATAGCCTGACACCCAGCTTTGCATAAATATTTCAGTCCCAAGAAACACAGCTCTACCGGGCTCAATCAAACTGAGGTCAAAAAAAAAAATCTCATTTCCATAAACCATCTTGTTGCTGGGCAGAGTGTAAGGAGTTTCCTCACAATATTTATTTGTTTATAGAGAGGGTCTTGTATCACCCAGGCTCGCCATGAACTCCTGATCCTCTATCTTCCAAGTCCATGAATTATAGGTGCGTACCACCACACAGTTTACACAGTGCTGGGGATTGAACTCGGGACTCTCTGCATGCTAGATCAGCACTCTACCAACCGAGCCATATTCTCAGCCCTGTTCGTTGTAAAGAAAAGCATGTCTGCCTCCAAACCTGCTGCTGCTTTGATTTCTTTTTGCTATTCTATTATAAAATTGTGTTTTAAACCTGAGTCTGGGTTTGGGGGTGCCCCAAGCTGGCCTAGCCCACTTTCCCTTATATTCATGGGGTTCAACACTTTTGTTTCACACGAAAGACTGTGTTGTGGGTTGGATAGGCAGGCGGCACACCTACCTTTCACTTGAACTAGCAAGCATTTGAGCCTGGAGCTGGTGTGGCAAGTTGATGCCAGTCACCCCAGGGCCTTCTCCCTCCACACAGGTCTTTCTGCGCGGCAGGCCAGGCTTGGTATAGGCTGTGTGCCCTTGTAAGCGGCCTCACCCTGCTCCATTGCCCACGGGTCTCTGCAAGGAGGGCAGCCTGAGCAATTGTGTGTGCGGAGAAGTCTTGGCTAATCACCAAAGGAGGCATGGAATGGGTTCAAAGGAAGGGAGCCCGGGCACAGTGAGGGCGTTTGTTCCTTTAAGTGAATCGTCCTCCCAGTGTCTGGAGGAGTCCTTGGTGAGAAGTCGTCTCCCCAGGGCTTACATCTCATTTTGTAGCTGTCATCTCTCTCCAATCATCTCTCCCTTCCTCGCAAGGAAAGAGTTCTCAAGGTAATTGGACATGTCGCGGTAGCTCCCGACAGAGCCAGGCCAGACTCCCTCGCACTGTGTGTGAACTGAATGAACCCCGGTCTGAGGGGGTCGAGTCTCCCGGCTGGACTCCTCCTTGGGGGTCAGAGAAGGAATTCTGGAAAGAGCGTCCCCAGAGCAGAGAGAGGTGGATTTTTGGCATGAGGTTTTGTCTTAATCAATGTGGTTTCCTTTTTAAATTTTTTTTTTTTAAATTCACGTATGTGTGTCTCCACGTGTGTATCTGCACACCTGCATGAATGTGGGTGCCCATGAAGGCCTGAAGAGGTTATCAGATCCCCTGGAGCTGGTATTACAGGGGGTTCTGAGCTGCCTAACATGGATTCTGGAACCCGAACCAAGGTCCTCTGCAAGAGCTCCAAGCCTTCTTCACTACTGAGCCATCCCCCACTTCCATGCATCTCCTGACCTCTCTGTGCTTGGGTGGGGGAGCAGGGAATTGTTTGTGTGTCAGTGTCCCTCCCGGACACAACCTCCCTAACATAGTTCTGTATGACTGTCGTCTCCTAGAGGATCAAACTGCTTCCTGCGCTCCTCTGTATCAGCCCTGCCCCTCTGTACTCTCTGCACCCAGTCTGTATTTTGTGTCCCCCCGCCCCCCCCCCGAGATCAGGTCCAAAAGCACAGGGAACGTCTCTCCATCCCAGGTCGGCAGCACGTGAGGACTCAAAAAGAGGCATTCAATAAGTATTTTGGTCACGTGAGCTCCGAGTGACAATAAGACAGTCACAAAAGTCTTGGCATTGCAAAGGGGAGGCTTGAGGACTAGAGAGGGAGCTGGCTTTGGGAGAGCATGAAGACCAGAGTTCAAATCCTTAGAACCCTGTTAAAGCTATACCCGCCATTTCAATAGCTCTACCTGCGAGGCAGACACAGGAGGATCTCTGAAGGCCCACAGCCCAGCTAGCATTGCATAGGTAGTGGTCAGCAAGAGACTGTCTCGCTGGGCAGTGGTGGCGCATGCCTTTGATCCCAGCACTTGGGAGGCAGAGGCAGGTGGATTTCTGAGTTCGAGGCCAGCCTGGTCTCCAGAGTGAGTTCCAGGACAGCCAGGACTACACAGA
>NC_034612.1:17475841-17515267 GCF_900095145.1 Mus pahari | reverse complement strand
ACTCAAGTCAGAAGGAACCACAGAAGCCAGCGCAGACGGTTCAGCACCTGTGTGGAGTCACCAGGTTGGGTTGTGTGTGGCACCAGATGGGCTCAGGAGGAGCACTGGCTGTTCTTCCAGAGGACTGGGGTTCACTTCCCAGCACCCACATTAGCTGTCTGTGAAGCAGCTGTAACTTCTGTCCTGGCATCTCTGCTGCCCTCTTCTGGTCTCTGGCGGTACTGCATACATTTGGTGCACAGATGTAGGCAAAACACTCATACACATAAAACACGATGGAAAATAAAAGTAAAAGAAGTAAGGACACCGAGGCTGGAGAGATGGCTCAGAGGTTAAGACCACTGGCTGCTCTTGCAGAGAACCTAAGTTGGGATCTCAGCACCTATACTGAAGTCTCACAGGAGATCTGGTGCCCTCTAGTGGCCTCTGTGGGCACTGCATTCATGGGAGCACATAGTTAAAATTATTTTTAACAACAACAACAAAAAGAAACAATGAAGATGGTACAGTGGTGCTTCAGAGGTAGGAACAGAAAGATTGAGTTAAAGGTTAGCCTAGACAACATGTCAAGATTCTTGTCTCAAAAAGCTTAAGTCCATCGATCAATCAATCAGACACAGAGGATGGGTCCAGAGAGGCTCCTGTGGCTGACAGGAGGAGGCCCAAGCGTCTTTGGGCCTGCACCACAGCCCAGCCAGAGGTAGATATTCTTAGTGGAGATAAAAGGTTGCAGATGACACATCCGAGGCCAGGGCACCGATCTCCGGGCTCCTGAGGTCATTTGTAAGCCTGGGTGTGTCACACTTGACAGGCCATGTTTTGTTGTCTGGTAACCCTAATAGGCAGATAGTAGCAATGTGATTCAGTATGGCCTTCCCAGCCATGTGATTTAGGTGTGTGTGTATGTGTGTGTATCTGTGTCCACATACTATCCTCAGGGGTGTGTGTGTCTCTGGTCACACAGTATTCTCAGGGGTATGTGTGTGTGTGTGTGTGTGTGTGTGTGGCCACATACTATCCTCAGGGGTGTGTGTGTGGTCACACAGTATTCTCAGGTGTGTGTGTGTCTGTGGCCACACACTATCCTGAGGGTGTGTGTGTGTGTGTGTGTGTGTGTGCATGCTCACATGTATATGTGCAGGCATGCACATGTCTGTTGCCACACATCCACTTTCTTAAGGTGTGTGTGTGTGGGGGGGGTCATGGACACATCATCACCCTCTAAAGGGCTAGAACAGAGAAACCTCTGGACACCCAGGTTGGATCAGCTTCCCTGGTGAGTGTTGGTGTAAGCAGTCTGCTCACAAGGGTGGAGGAAGGGGCTGCTGCGGCCCCTGGCGCATGATGACGCGATGCCTACGTTGGCATTTCGTAGCTTCTGTACTTTGAGTTTCTTCGCTCTGGTGGTTGCACCATAACCATAACCGGGGTGGTTTCTAGTGATGTTCATGGGACCCTCCAAACCCACATGGACTCAGAGGTGAGGAAGGTCATGTGACTGTCCCTCTGCCATCGCGGTGGGATGGTTCACTGACCGACTCCCTGTCCTCTCATTTTACCATTTCCTCGAAAGTGTTTGGCTTGTGGGCAGTGCATTCCTGATGGCCGAGGCACAGTGGTCAGATGGAAGCGCCTGGGTACCTAACAGGAGGTGCAGTGTGCATCCCCTGTACAGAGCTTCCATCAGCCAGCGCTCAGCCTAGGTGTGCAGCGAGACTGGATGAGGCCCTTCCTCACCATAGCCCCTCCTCCACTGAAGCCTGGAGGCCATTCTGGCCAGCCCCGCCCGCACCCATGCTCTGATCACAGCACACATGTCAGCCTCCAAGGTTGCTGGCATTCCAGAGCAGGCCAGAAAGGAGTGACCATCAGCCAGCAGACATGGGACACAGATCTATTGGAACGAGAGTGGAGACAGATTAGTCAGTGGGGACAGGGAACAAGGTCACGAGCCTTCCTCGGCCTGGGCAGGAGGAAACAGTGGGCCTGGAGCATTGGCAGTAGACACCATCTGTACCTGCCAGGTAGGGGATGCCCATCCATGGAGCTCCCCCTCTTGGCACCTTGGCCCTAGCCAAGCTTCTTTGATCCTTCTCAGGATGGACCTCCAGGGGCAGGTAGCTAATTTTGGATTATTCCCCTGTGGCTGCCCAGTGTGCGCCGTGGTCTAGCAGGTTCGTGGCCATCTGATGGAAGGCCAGTGGCAGCCAAAAAGCTTCATGTGAGCTGACAACCAATGCTAACTATGCAGAAAATCTGAAAGTGGCCTCCCTGATGCCAGGCTGTGAGAATGTACAAAACTCGAGGCGAAGGATGGCCTTGCTAGGTTGAGAAGCAGAAAGGCATGCACCCAGGAAAAAGACGCAGGGTGGGCAAACCACCACACCTTGCTCTTTGTTGTTTTGTAAGATGTAACAGGAGGGGCAGTGAGATGGCTCAGCAGGAAAGGGGCTTGCTGCCAAGATTCAAGATCTGAGTTCAATCCCTGGGACCCACCTGGTAGAAGAAAAGAAACAACTTCAGGGGACAAAACAAAACAAAACAAAACAAAAAAACACATGCACATGCCCTGGTATGCAACCCCTGAACTTACAAAAAGAAGAAAAGGAATGTAATTTTAAGAGTTTTATATAGCCATAGAAACTTTCTCTTGCTAATGCCAGTTACCAGCTTGCCAGGGTCATTTGTGATGGAGACACATGAATAAAGACTCCTTCCTGGTCTCTCTTGGGTTGGTTAGTGAAGGTTTTGGGGTGTGTTTTGTTTTGCTTTGGTGTATATTTTTGGTACTAGGTCATGTAAAGACATTTTTATACATATCTAATCTATTTTTGCCGGAAAAGGCTTTGAAAAGCGGTTGCGGTCGAGATCCATTAACGAAGACCCAAGACCTCAATTAAGAGTGATTGACAGTAGAGCAAGAAGTCCCACCTCCCTGCGGTCGATGGGCGGCTGGGAGAAAACAGTTCCCATCTCCCCACCTCCACCCCACATTCTCCTCTCTACCCTCTTCCCTAAGGCGGTGTGAACACATTTCCTGGGACCCCAGATTCGCAGGGGTGGCCCAGGAATGACCCAGATTCCCACAGGTGGACTATGTGAGGCACGTCATACAGACCCCAAACTACAGTTTCTAATCTTCCTGCAACACCAACCCAGTCCCCTCCCTCCTGTTCCCTCCTGGCTTCATGCTCTGAGCAGTGAAGAGACGGCCCAACGCCGACAGTCAGCATAGGGAAGCACTGTGGTCAGCGCCCACATTCAACTGCATGCCGCCAACCCCCAACATCACCCTGTGCTCCTTTGATGCAAAAAGCAAAACAACAACAAACCAAGTGTTTTTCGTGTCCGGAGAAAGATGGAGAAAGCTGTCACTTTTCATTAGCATGGTCATGCTGGGCTGGATGGCTCATCTCTGGGACCCCGGCTACTCAAGAGGCTGAGGCAGGAGAATGGCAAGCAAGGGGAGAGGCCGGGCAAATTTCCAGGACTGCTTGATAATAAAAAGTAAAAAAGAGAGCTGAAGATATAGCTCAATAATAGAGTGCTTGACTAGTACTAGGTACTAGGTACTAGGTACTAGAACGGGTACTAGATCCGGGATTCCACCCCTAGTACTGAAAAGGATGTGGAGGGAGAAGAAGGGGGAGAGGAGGAGGCTTCCCATGAAGAAGAAAGTCATCTAATACCCAAGGCCTCCCGAGCAAAGCTGGCTGGTTTGCCTGTAGAGGTCTAACCACTAGACTCCCCATGCTGCCACCAGCCATGTTGGTCTCTGGCCTTTCCTGCCCCTAGGCTGTGTTTACGGTGCTTGCTTCACAAACACTGGCACGGTCACGCACTTCAGAGCTGTGCGCTCTGGAGCATGTCTGTTATACCTTGGTTAATGGCTTATAAACAACTTTTTTATTTATTTAATTTTTTTTGGAATAAAATTTAGGGAGGAAGACTTCTCAGGAGCTTTCACTGGGAATATATCTGCATAGGAAGCCTTGCTGCTAAGGTCCAGCTGAGAGACAACACAGATGGGGGAAAGGTGGCTCCTGAGTTTGCATCGTGCTCCGGGCTGCCCCGTATTTTCCTGTCAGGCTAGACAAAACCATCTGAAGATTCAGCGGAACAGGACTGGTAGCCAGGGGAGATGCTATCCTTCCCAGCAGCCCTCAGGGAGGCTTGTGGGAAGCTAAAAACCTCGGGTCACTGGGAGGACCCGAGGGCAAGGCGGGCTAGGCGGGCAGCAATGGCATCAGGTCTGAGCTAACCCTTTGAAGGCAGGCTCAGGATTACACTTTGATCGCCAATCCTAGGATGGTTTGGTGGACATGGAACTAGGGAAGAGCTGCTCCTCGGAGGGCCCGACATCCTCTCTCTTCTCCTTGCGTTTTCTTTTGCTCATAGGTCCACGATTACCATCATCCCCATCTGAAGAGTCCCAGGACAGGTGACATCCCATAGATGGCTTATTGGAAGAAGGAGCAGTAGTGTCAAGGTGACCCTGCAGCTGGAGTCACTGGGTCACACTGTGGTGTTCCAGAAAGCATAGAGGTAGTGGGCGGGGGCGCCATTTAGGACAGCTTCTGAGTGGGGCCTTACTGACTTCACTGTCAGAAATGGCATTCTGGTTCCCATTTGCTATCTGCTTCCTATCCCAATGTGAGAACCCTAGCTATAGAGAAACACGAGCTCCGACCATTCCTTTCCAAAATCAACACACGTTTTCTCTAGCTCCTCCATTGGGGGCCCTGTGTTCCATCCTGTAGCTGACTGTGAGCATCCACTTCTGTATTTGCCAGGCACTGGCATAGCCTCACACGAGACAGCTATATCAGGGTCCCTTCAGCAAAATCTTGCTGGCGTATGCAATAGTGTCTGGGTTTGGTGGCTGATGAGGGGATGGATCCCTGGGTGGGGCAGTCTCTGGATAGTCCATCCTTTCGTCTTAGCTCCAAACTTTGTCTCTGTAACTCCTTTCATAGGTGGGACAACAATATGAACTAACCAGTACCCCCAGAACTCGTGTCTCTAGCTGCATATGTAGCAGAAGATGGCCTAGTTGGCCATCATTGGGAAGAGAGACCCCTTGGTATTGCAAACTTTATATGCCCCAGTACAGGGAAATGCCAGAGCCAAGAAGTAGGAGTGGGTGGGTAGGAGAGCAGGGCGGGGGGAGGGTATAGGGAACATTGGGGATAACATCTGAAATGTAAATAAAGAAAATATCTAATAAAAAATTAAAAAAAAAAATCAACACATGCGCGCATAACAACCTTGCTTTCCCAGCTGTCTGCTTGTTAGCAGGAAAAGGCCTCCCTCCACACCTCTCAATTTGATGGCCAAGTTGGAACCCTGAGAAGTGCCCTCAGACAGAATCCCAAAGTAGCTCCTAGTCACCGCTTCTATACATTGAGATTTTTGTCAAAGATGTGTCTCTGGCATTTTTATAGCATTTTCTAGGAGATGTCCAAGAAAACCAAGTGCACAAAGGGCTTGGAAGAATCCTGTCCTTCAACTCTCTATCTCAAAGACAAAGCCTCAGGGCAGGTTTGCTCTTATAAAAAGAAACAGACCATTAAAAAAAAAGAAATGATGCTCCACCATGACTGCAAAGATTCCAGTGTCTTCCCTCTCCTGGATCCTAAAATCTCATTATCACATTCTCTCCACTGTGAGTAGATGTGTCTCAGGTACAATTAGGTCCTCAGGTGAATTCATAGAAGTGGAAACAGAAAATGAATCTGAATGGGCTTTGAGGGGGTCACTGAGGTGCAGGGCTCCCTGGGTGGCTCGGAGGATAATCTCTTGTTAATTCCCAGGGCCTCTGAAAAGGGTTTCACCATCAGGAAGCAAACACAGCCACCTTTGGTTTATGACCCCAGGGAAAGGGCTGCTTCTTTCCATCAGCCACAGTCCTGGTCCAGACCTCTAGGTGTATGCTTGCTTCCCAGCATCTCATGGTTGCTCCCTCAGGCTACCTTTCGAGGCAGACTGTGGTGATGAAGTTCACTGAGTGTTCTGGTCCAGACACTCAGCAAGAGCATCAAAAGGACCCGTTCTCCATGATTTGAAATGACCATCTGAGGGTCTAATTCTAAATGATTACTGAAGGCTACTTAGGTGCTGGGCACTTCCTATATGTTGCTTTTACTTGACCCAACAGGTATGGGAGGTGGACTTTGTCATTTTTTTTTCCCTGATGGAGAACAGAGCCCTGTGTCCTCTGGCTTGAACTTACAATAGTGACCCACCGAAGTGGAAGTTTTGGGTTTCTTTACAAATTCAGTTATGTCATGTGATGTTTGTCTGGAAGCTTTTCTTTCTTTCTTTCTTTCTTTCTTTCTTTCTTTCTTTCTTTCTTTCTTTCTTTCTTTCTGTCTGTCTGTCTGTCTGTCTGTCTGTCTGTCTGTCTGTCTATCTATCTATCTATCTATCTATCTATCTATCTATCTATCTATCTATCTATCTGTCTATCTATCTATCTATCTCCTGTTCTGTGCCCCCTCCCTGTCCACCTAACCAAGAAGGCATACCCATGAAGACACAGCCATCTACAGCCAAGTAGTAGAGACCTTACCTAACACTGAACATATGGGCACCCTGATCTCGCTAATCCAGCCTCCAGAACTGCTGGGAAACGTGTTTCTTGTCGCTCAGTCCTGAGGCCTGTGAATACAGGTATAGCGATAACTGCACTTTCCAAAGACGACTTACTGAAGATTCTGCAGCACGGTATATACCTCCTGGAGCTGGGTGGTGTTTGAGGAAGAGTCATGAAAAGGATCCACGAGCCAAGCCCTTCCGTGAGTCCTGGTCCACATGAAACATGAGAATATCATAACACAGCTGCTTCCTGGGCCTGCTCAGTTAGGCCTAGGTAAGGCAAACCACTCCCCCCCCCCCCGCCCCCGGGACTTTCCTTTCCTGGGAGGTGAGGGGACTTGACTCTCTGTGTGAGTATATGTGTGCTTGAGTGTGCATGCTATCCATTTCTATAGGTGAAGGGCAGAGGTCAGCCTCAGGTATCATTCTACAGGAACTGCCCATTTGGCTTGGGTCTCTTAGTGACCCAGAAATCGCCAGTGAACTTCAGGACTCCACCTGTCGTCACCTGCAAGAGTGACAAGTGTCATCTTGAACGCAGGTTCTCAAGTCTGCACGGCAAAGCACTTTACCGACTGGGCCTGTCTTCTTAGCTCGGAGTCAGACTGCTGCCATAAGATGGGAGCATTTGAAGGGAGGACACAGTCAGCACATTGCTGGCTCTCGACCCGCTTTTGCTGTTTTAATGCATGGGGTTTCGTGCCACGATGCAAAACAGCATCAGAGCAGTGTGAAGAGTCCCAGCCTCATGCCTCACAGACAGACCAAGGGTGTAAGTACGGGGCCCATCGGAAGATGGAGGTCCTTGTACATCTTAGCATTGGAGACACCCATCCAGAAATCCCCTCCAGGGCTGCCACTTGGGATCCTTGATGCCTCTTGAATCCCTCATTGTTTTGAATCAGAGATGGAAGGATTTTTCTTTGAACCAGAAAACTATACATCAAGCTCTCTAAAGGCAGATTCTCTGAAAGCTTCATGCATAGATAATGCACCTGTAGACGGGACAGACCCTGGCATATTGAGGACGATGATAGCCTTCAACTTTTCTCCACTTCCCTGAAGAGAAGTTATGATTTGAAGGTGGGGAGCCCTCCAAGCGAGGCCTCGAGAGTTAATGGGACCACTTTGGCTAGGTGCCATCACGTCTGAAAACCTGAATAATGAGGCACACTTTGCCCTTCATGTCTCAACAAAGCCCTAAGTAATGGCAGAGCTATTATCCCGGCCTCCGATTGACACGGCCTTCTTCTAAAAAAGCCCGGAGATTGTTAAGTGGGTTGCAGCAAGAAATACTTGGGAGAACAGAGCAAATGGAAAGTTCTACAGATTCAATTTTTTTTTCCTATTCAAAGTGGGGCACCACTCTGGCCCAGAACTGGAGCTGCTGAGGTTTCTAACACAACACTGAGGATGTAGATGATTGCCATCTATGTGGGCCATTACCATGATGAGCTCAGAGTTATGCACCTGTCACCTTGGCCAGGTCAAGCCCAAAGCAAGAGGCTGTCAATTCCAATACCCTTACACTTGCCACAAACTGGCCAAGGCACACTGGGTTGGAAGGTCACCAGATTGACTGAACTATACCATTTCCATGCCTACATGAGATCCATTCCCTGAGGTGACAAAAGGCTTGTCAGTGTATCTTTCCAAGATGACCAGAGATTCAGATCTCACCTAAGTGAAAGATGTCCTAGTTTCATTTCTTTAGCTATAATTTTAAAATCCGACAGAAACCAACTGAGGGGTGTTAGGCATGTCATCCCTGATTATTGTCCATTATTTCTATAGTCTATATGGTCACTGTCCATATTTCAGAGAAGCTGAGACAGAAACTCATCTAGTCACATGAAGAACCATCTAGTCAAGAGAAGAAGGAATAAATGCACCCTTGCTTGTTTTTAGCTAACTTTTCCCTCTGAAGCTCAGGACCCCCTGATTAGAGAATGGTGCTACCCATAGTGGGCTGAGTCTTCATCATCAGTCAACAACCAAGAGAATCTTCCACTGATATGTCCATAGGCCAACCCGATCTACGCAATTCCTCATTAAGACTCTCTTCCCAGGTGCTTCTAGGTTATGTCAAGCTGATAGTTAAAACCAATCAGCAACAGAGAACTTCAGACCTTGAACTCTGGAATCTTGAAGTCCTGAGAGAGTTGTGGTTATAATCCTGGCGGACTCACTGGAAGTCACAGGTCATCCTGTTCGTCCAGGGCCGTTCCTCCCCTATGATCACATGCATTGTCTTGGCTGCACATATTAGCTCACACCTCTGGAGGAACACCATTGGTCATATGTCTACTTCCCCTCTGGGCTATATCTTGCCCATTCTGGATCTAAGCTGCAATGCTGGGTTGTATGTATGATACAAGGTGTTCCCAGGTCATGGCCAATGTTGGTTCACATTTGAGTATCTGGGAGAGGGGATTGCTCTAGTTTATTTCCTCTATAAATGTTCTTCATGTACCTGTGAAATATAATAAACCCCTTTCTTAAAACAGCCAGGGCAGGATGGCAAGTTAAGACAGCTGGGAATTTTCAGGAGGATTTTTCTCGTGCTTAGGCTTCTGCTGTCCCAGGCTGTCCCAGGCTGTCCCAGGCTGTCCCAGGCTGTCCCCAGCATTGTAAGATTTTTTTCTCATCACCACAGACCCAAAACCTGGAGATGCTGTGCCTGGGGACCTGGGTGTGAGGTCTAACGCAGTCTCTCCTGCCCACTCCTCACTAAAGGGGCAGAATACAAAAGTTCATCTGGACTTATAGGTCCAAAGTCCCATCTTTCTAATTTTATCTCGTGGGTCCAATGTGCCATTGTGATTGGGCAGTCAGATCATTTGAATTTTTCCCAATATGCAACGTTTAGCTTCACATACTGAAGGCATGTGGCATGCACGCATCTTGTGGTGTCAGAAGTCCCTCTCATGGGTCCAGAAGTAACACTTATTTTAAAAACATTTGCTTAAATTTTACACATGTGGATGTATGTGTGTGCATGTCTGTGTTTTGAGTGCATACCTGTATCCCACATGTGCAGTGCCCACGGAGGTCAGAAGAAGGTGTAGGAGTCCGTGCAGTTGGAGTTACAGATGGCTGTGAGCCACTAGGTGGGTTCTGAAAACCAAACTTAGGTTCTTTACAAGAGCAGCAAGTACTCTTAACCACTGTACCATCTTGCCAGCCCTGCTACATTATATTTTGCTTAGGTTACTACTGGACGCTCATAGAGAAGTGTCAGTATGAGTATATCTCATTATTCTCTAGGGTCGTAGCTGAAAGTGGAGGTAATGAGCCACACACCAACTGCTTAACATCTGGCAGAACGGCCCCCCACTCTTTGCCAGAGCAGAGTGCTCCCTAGTCCTCCCTCACCACCATTGAGCTAGAGAGGTTCCATTTCCTCAGCATTTGCTGTCTTCTGCAGCTAATCATGCTGATGAGTTGGAAGTGGCATCTCACTGTGGCCTGATTTACATTTCCCCAGTGAGCAATTAACCAGAGCCCCTCTTCACGTGCTTACTGGAGAAAAGCCTTCTGCCATCCTTTGTCTGAGCTTTAATTGAGTCGTTCGTGTTTTTTATTATTGAACCGGAAGAGTTATTTGCTAGGCTTGGCACTTATCATCAGATCGCCAACTTCCAGTATTTCCCAGTTCTGAAAGTGACACCTTCCCCTTCTTTACAGGGTTCTTTTGAAGCACAAAAGGTTTAATTTTAATGAAGTGCGGTTAGTATAGTTTTCCTTTGATTGCTTGTGAGTTTAGAATAAAAGGTAAGAAACTGTTTTCTTTGTTCATCCTTTTTCATTTATTTGTCTGTCTGTCTGTCTGTCTGTTCATCCATCCATCTCTCTGTCCATCCATCTGTCCCTCCCTCCCTCCATCCATCTATCCATTTGTCTGTCCATCCATCCGTCTGTCCATCCATCTGTCCATCGATCCTCTCACCCATCCAACCACCTATCCATCCACCCACCTATTCATCCATCCATCCATCCATCCATCCATCCATCCATCCATCCATCCATCCATCCATCTGTCCATCCATCCATCCATCTGTCCATCCATTCATCCACTATGTAGCTCTGGTTAGACTGGAACTCACTATGTAGACCATGTTGGCCTTGAACTCAGATATCTGCCTGCCTCTATCTCTAGAGTTTTAAGACTAAGGTGTGTGCCACCCTACCCAATCAAAAATGATTCCCGCGAATCTGAGGTCATGTCCACCTGTGTGATTCGAAGCTCTCATCTCAGTTCCTCCATCTGGATAGTGATCCATTTGGAATTAACTTTTATAGCTGGGAGGAAGCAAGGGTCTGGCCTTGTTTTTCCGTGTGAGGATAACCACCTGTCTGATCACAGTTTATTAGAAGGGCCATTGTTCTCCCACTTTTGTTTTCTCGATACTCACTGTCACCAAAAACCAATTAACCATAAGATGACAGGTTCATTCACGAATTACAAATCTCCCTCATCGACCCGTAGACCTGTATCTTTTTCTCTTTCTACTCCCTTTGTATTAGCACTACATAGTTCTGATTCTTATAGCCCGTAGTAAACTTTAAAACCGGGACCTTGAACCCTTCTTTGTCAACATCGTTTGGGATACTTTCTTCCGTCTCTTGGGTGCTCAGGACTGAACTCAGTATATCCCAAATGCTATGCACGTGACAAGTCTAGACCCAGGCACATCCCCAGACCCTCTCTGTGCATTCTCGAAGCAGGCGGACAATTTCTACACCAAGTGGGAAGAATCCCATTGAAATTCACCAGTCTGCCATTCTCATTTGAACAAATGATTCCTCATCATTCCTCATGTGAGCAATGCTAACTAAACCCAGTGAGTCATCTACATGGAGCTCTGCTGAGAACTTGTTCAGAAGGGTTTTGCAAATGAAAGGGAGGGTATGAAGAAAAGCCTCACACACACACATACATATAATGTCAGTGACAGGTGCCCAACACTAGTACATGGAGGGATAAACAGGTTGATGGTTGACACCTGAGGCCGCAGAGACCTTGGGAAAGAACCATGAAGCTGGGGTCAGGGAGAACCCAGAGTGAGCATGTGCAGTGTAGTCACACTTAGGGATGGGCTATGGAGGTTGACCCTAGGCATGGTGATAGACAGTCCAGATCAGTAGCACGTTCAAGTCCAGGTCTAGAGCCTCAGGTATCCTCGGCTCTTAGGGAGTATATAAACATGCTTAAAATTTAGATCTCAGCCCCAAAGCACAGGGAGTCTCTCCCTGTGGATCCTTGTTCCTCACACAGCCAGCTGACTCTGCCAGGAATGTGTGCACAACTCTATACTAACCCAGGTGGGCATCCTGCGGCAGACCTCAGGGGCAGAACCAGCTGGCGATTTGGGACTTATTAATATGCTCAGACCATTCAGCTGCAGTCCAATCCATCAACCTTGACGTTGTTGTATTCCGGGAAGAGGCTCCAGGCGGGAGCTAAATTCACTAGACTGCTTTCATCTTTTGCTCAAGTCCCTGTTCCTTGCTGCTGGGGACACTTGCGCCTTCGATTGTTCGGCTGATTCTTAGGCACTGAGAGCTCTTGACTTCAAGTCCATTTTCCCTCAGGCCACACTTCAGCACTCTGGTGCAATGGACAGAGCTTTGAACTTCGGGCATCGGACACACCGGGCCGATGTCTCAACTCCTAGTTCCTACTGATGCTGCTTGGTAGACGAGTCAAGACTAAGCTTTGGTTTCTCACCTCAAATAAACATCACAGCTAATAAAATACTCTGAGTTAAATAAGTTACACAGCACTTAAGATAATTAGCAAAGGAAAGACAACAGCGGCTGTTAGCTAATTATCATATAGGGTAAAAAAGAACAAACACTACTGTCTAATGGGACAGGCTCAGTTTGGGCTGTTAGGACCTAGGGACTTTTCTAGAATAAAGTACAGCCCACTGTGGGTGGTACCACACTGGGGCTTGGTGCTCCTGGGTTGGACCAGAAATCAGGCTGAGCAAGCCATGGGGAACAAGCCAGTAAGCAGTGCTTCCCCATTACACCTGCCTCAGTTCCTGCCTCCAGGTTCCTGCCCTGACTTTCCTCAGTAATAGATGACTATAAGATATAAGCTAAAATAAACGGTTTCCTCCCCCAAGTTGCTTTTGCTCAGTGCTTTATCACAGCAATGGAAAAAAAAAAAAAAAAAAAAAAAAAAAAAAAAGAAGAACCTAGGATACTATGCCACAAGACCATAGTTAGTTCCCAAACCCCATTCTACATATTTAATACACCCAAATATCCTTTTCTCTCAATTATCCAGACGTTTTATCTTGCGACTTGTAAATTAGGACCAACCAGTAGCTATATAAATAGTAACATAGCTACTGACATGCTGTGGTCATAACCTGTTCCCCATGTGAGCATCTCACGAGCTGGGCCATCCATCATCATCCATCGTCCATCATCTTCTGTGGCTCCTTTGCTTTGGTTCTCAGGTGCCTTCCCCCCCCACCCTCCTTCATAAAGTTTCCATTTAAAATGTGCTTGGAGGAGCTGGAGAGATGACTTCAGAGGTTAAGAGCACTGACTGCTCTTCCAGAGGTCCTGAGTTCAATTCCCAGCAACCATATGGTGGCTCACAACCACCAGTAATGAGATCTGATGCCCTCTTCTGGTGTGTCTGAAGACAGCTACAGTGTACTCATATATTATAATAAATAAATAAATAAATAAATAAATAAAATTTCAAAAGTGCTGGGATGGGGAGACCAGGAAGACAGGTTGGTGCTCACTGCCCAGTAAGTCACCATGGAATCTAGGACTTCTCTGGGCATGCAGATGTTGGTGGCCTGAGGCAGAGAAAGCCACATGCCAACATGATTGAGCCTCATATCTATGACCCAAGCCTGTCCCTGGGTCAGTACTAAATGCTCATATACATTCACTTCAGGAAACCAGAACGTCGCTAAAAAGACCTTTGAAAAGAACTTCTGTTCCCAAATTATCTCCCCATTAACCTCCATTGATTTTTCCCTGATTCAAATATCATCCCCTTAATTGAAATCTGTTCTGAGTTGTACTTTGAAGGAATAACTGACATTTAAACGTGCGGTGTGGACTGCAGGCAGTGGCTCTCTGTCTTTTGGGGTTTGTGATGTGCTTGTCTGTGTGGAACAGATGTGTCTTTGGAGTTCTTCCGGTGTGGCTGGTTTGAAAGGTGTATTTCAGGCATTATGGAAACACCCTATCTGCCACACCATGGTGGGAGTTCAACAGAAGGGTGCTTATAAAATAACAATCCCATGTCTTCTCCTGTGGAGGGGACAATGGCTTGTGTTTAAATCTTACCTTTCTCTCTGACATCATCTTGAAGATGCATGAGATGAAGACATGTTGGGAAACTCTGAGCAAAGGCACTCCATGATCAAATGTAATGTTTAAAAAGAACAACCCATTCTTTCGTAAATAATGATTTTAAATTTTATGAGTATGACTGTTTTACCTGTATGTGTGTGTGTGTCAGCCACATGCATGCCTGGAATCCACAGAGACCAGAAGAGCGTGCTGGATCTCCTGGAACTGGAAATGTTCCAGATAGGTGTTAGCAGCTATGTGGGTGCTCAAATTGAACCTAGGTCCTCTGGAAGAGCAGCTGGTACTCTTAACCACTGAGCAGTCTCCCCGGCCCCCCAGGGGATCTCTTTTTTTGTGACTATATTGTAGACAGTCGGCTAGCAGAAAACCAGTTAAAAAGTTTCAGATTCTTAAAATGATATTTTATGTATTTACTTCATTCATGTGTATATGTGTGCATATGCATGTATGTCATGTTGCAAATGTGAATGTCAGGAGACACTGTGGAGATCTGTGTGAGCCAGCACTCTCCTTTTTTAACATGTGGGTCCCAGCTCATTCTGGAGGTAAAATTGCTAACAGTGGGCAGAGTCTGGTCCGGTTCTGCACCCAAGAACAGGAAGCTAGGGAGGCGCTGGATATTATCTGCAGGTTTTTTTGAGGATGGATGAAATCTGGATGGGAGTTGATCAGAATTGGATGGAGGCTGAGGAGGAGAAGGAAAACAGTCTCACGGGGTATCCTGGGACATACAGATGAGCCAAGGCTGGCACCATCACTTACAGGACACACTGGAGACAGACAGACCAGCCCCATGCTGGCACTCTGGGAGAGACAGACCAGTCCCCAGCTGGGCATGCCCCTCCCAGGGCAACAGTGAATGAACCATAACCTCTGAGCTTCATTTGTCACCACTCTGCCCAGGTGTTGTGCCTGCCTGGGTTTATGCAGTTGGCATCTAGACTAGAGTGAAAGCCATGACTTCTAGACTCTGTGACTCCTAAGTTTTCTTCCTTTCTTAGGCTGCACTTCAGAAGGTGATACTGAAAGACTGAGGTTTAGTGTGTGTGTGTGTGTTTGCATGTATGTGTGTGTGTGTGTATATATGTGTTTGTGTGTATGTTTGTGTGTATGTTTGTGTGTATGTGTGTATGTATGTGTGTATGTATGTGTGCTTGTGTGTGTGTGTGTAGCATATGTGTGTATGTGTTTGTGTTTATGTGTTTGGTGCATGCATATGTGTGTGCTTGTGTGTGTTCGTGTGTGTGTGTTTGTGTATGTACTGTGTGTGTATATATATATAGATGTGTGTGTGTATGTGTGTTCATGTGTATGTGTATGAGAGAGAGAGAGAGAGAGAGAGAGAGAGAGAGAGAGAGAGAGAGAGAGAGAACAGTTAACAGTGCATGTGCTTTCTTCAGTATGCTTTAAACTCTGCAATGACCAGTAACATGATACAGAGCATCTGCGATGACATGGGATGCTCATTAGCCATCTTCCACTTGGCTACCCATGAGCTAAGGGTGGTCCCTGTCTAATCCCTTTGTGAGGTGTGATATCACTGTGTCATCAGACAATGCTGGGAAATAAAGAGGGGCAGGTTGCTAAGGAAACAGGTTCTCCCTTAAGTAGCTGCTCTTCTTGGAGTCTCACCTGCTGGCCCTCATCACCCACAGGTGGATGTGGAGACATCCATCACTCTCATCATTTGGGCTATCTGTCAGAAGAGGGTGGTTCTTGGCCAGCCAGTTTGTAGATACATGCCAGGTCAATTCCCACCAGTCTATTCTTGTTTTTTTAGCATCTAGTTCTGTGGGCTCTCCTTAATTAGTTTTCTTCTACTTGAGAAATCGTCCATCTCCCCAGTCCTTACCCAGCTCACTGTGGTGTGGGGAATGAGAATTCAGAGACCAGACACCTACAGGACGCCGCCATTTCTCAAAGTCACCAAAGGTCATCTGTGACTCCCGACAAAGATGTCAAGGATCTTGCAGATAGTCGCACACTGATGGAAACATGAGCAGCATGGAATGACAGGCCTGCCTATAAATATCTCCTCAGGCAGCAGACATGACTGTATCACAGGTCTAGAAGGTGAAGAGGGTTGAATAGAAACCCCTGACTCAGTCCCCATGAATGATGGTTTGTTCCATTCCTAAAATGAAACCAACACCCAAGGTGTCCATCCCTGTCACATAAATGTGACATCTTGGTGCATCCAGAGAGAGGCCATTTTGGGGGGGAACTTGACATCTTGGATTCTAACCTTGAAGCGTTGCATGCTACAAACATGATATATGGCTGCTGAGAAATGGAAAACAGATGAAAACCAAATTGAGGAGAAGGAGGAGGAGGAGGAGGCAGAGGAGGAGGAGGAGGAGAAAGAGGAGGAGGGAGAGGAGGAAGAGGGAGAGGAGGAAGAGGGAGAGGAGGAAGAGGGAGAGGAGGAAGTAGAGGCATGGAAGATATTCTGCTGGGTCTTTAAAACCTCCACCCTCTCCATCAGCCTGTGATTAGGACTGAGAATGGCGGGAAGGGATAATGGTCAACTGCTATTAAAGCCTGGAGGACAGGTTTCACTGCAGGGGAGGGGCAGACCCCTCAGCTCCGGCTTTCCTAAGGTCTGGGCTGCCTAATCCTTGTTTTGAGACTCTAGAATTTCCCAGTATCTTGTAAGACATCAGAAACCATCAGAGTAGGCACTTTCCTCCTGGCTGTGACAAACTCCTGGCAAAAACAGTAAGGAGGAGGAAGAGTTTATTGTGGCTCTCAGCTTGAAGGGATACAGTCCACCATGATGGGGAAGGCAGGGCAGCAGGAGCATGAGGCAGTGGCGGCTGGTTACATTGTATCCACAGGTGGGAAGCAGAGAGCATGGATGCTGGCGCTCAGCTCACTGTTTTGTTTTTTGTTTTTGTTTTTGTTTTTGTTTTTGTTTTTTGAGACAGGGTTTCTCCATATAGCCTGGGCCGTTCTGGAACTCACTTTGTAGACCAGGCTGGCCTCAAACTCAGAAATCTGCTGCCTCTGCCTCCCAAGTGCTGGGATTAAAGGCATGCGCCACCACACCCGGCCCCACTGTCTAGTTTTTATTCAGTCCAGGACCCCAGTCCACCGGATGGCACTACCCACATTCAGGGTAGGTCTTCCCATTTCAATTAACCCAGTTTAGAAACTCCCTCCCAGATAGGTACAAGGATCCGTCTCCTAGGTGATGCTACAACCTGACATGTTGACAATCAAGATCATTCCTCACAACCTCCTTCCCAGGGGTGGTAACCCTGAAACATCTTTAGAAGTTTCCCAATTCCAAGGTGGTGGGAGGGTTTTGCTGTGGGCTGAGAAGTCCTTAGAGTGAAGAGGTTTATTCAACACCTTCACAAGTCAAAAAAACCTTTCTAGTGACCTTGTACATAGCCAGGGGGCTCTGCTTGACCTCTTGCCAGACCATTCTCATTTGAGGACAACCTATTTCTTGCTCAGCTATCTGTGACTGCTACAGAAGTCTCCAGTTAATAGAACCGGCCATTTCTTCCTAGGGACTTTCCCCAAAGTTATTCTCTTTACTGCATAATAATCCTTTAAGCCCCACCCATCTGGTTTACAGACCTCCCTGGGATTCTGTCACTTCAGGTTCAAAGTTTTGGCCAGTTCTGGGTCCCTGAAGAGAGCTGCCTCACTGAGAAACGGATTAGGAGGTAGTTGTTTTCTTGGGTGTCTGCATTTGAAAGGGACTCCTGTGTCTGGAGAGATGGTTCAGTGATTAAGAGCACTTGTTGCTCTTCTAGAGCATCCGCATTCCCAGGGCCCTCATGGTGGCTCACAACCATCTGTAACTCTAGTTCCAGAGGATCTGATGCCCTCTGTAGGCACCAGGTATGTGTATGTACATACATTTATGCAAGCAAGATACTCATACAAATAAAATAAAATAAATGAATCTCTCTTTTAAAAAAAAAAAAGACTGCTTATTTCACGGAGAGAACCATCTTCATGCTCAGAATATCTACTGATATGGCCTTAAATCCATTTCTCCATGAAGAAATAGGGTTTCTAGGAGCAAGGAGACTGCCTTATGCCACAGCTGCTCAACCGGTCACTGAGCTTCCGAGCTTCCTCCATCAAAGGATGTAGGGTTTGAGTTATTCTTGCTCAAATAATTTGAACACAGCATGCAGGGGTCTGTGTTGGGTGTCCCTCTGTTTTCTCCATGGGCACCCTGTGTCTCCATTTTACCAGCTTGTGCAATTGTACATGGCTTTTTACCTCGCTTCGAACCATAAATCCCGCATAAAAGACCGTTCACAACCCTGGTTGTAGAAGCCAGACCCAAACCAAGTTTCAGAATGAGCTATCCAGGAGACCTGTGTACCACCTCCATGACCTTGAAACATGCACAACGCCTTGTCAAGCCTAAGCAGCAAAAAGATATGAGAATGCTTGGGGAGTGTACTGGCTAATTTTGTGTGTCAACTTGACACAAACTGGAGTTATTACAGAGAAAGGAGCTTCAGCTGAGGAAAGGCCTCCATGAGATCCAGCTATAAGGCATTTTCTCAGTGATCAAGGAGGGAGGGCCCCTTGTGGGTGGTTCCTTCCCTGGGCTGGTAGTCTTGGGTTCTATAAGAAAGCAAGCTGAGTAAGGCAGGAGAAGTAAGCCAGTAAAGAACATCCCTCCATGGCCTCAGCATCAGCTCCTGCTTCCTGACCTGCTTGAGTTTCAGTCCTGACTTCCTCGGACTGGTGAAAAGCAACGTGGAAGTGTAAGCTGAATAAACCCTTTCCTCCCCAACTTGCTTCTTGGTCATGATGTTTATGCTGTAATAGAAACCCTGACTAAGACCGGGATATATCACAGACGTTAGGGGCTGAAGAAGGAAAACAATTGAGGTAGTGCCCTGGGCATGTGAGCCTTCCTGAGATAGAAATGGTCTCTGTCTTTTGACAACATTGGAATAATTGAGAAGTAGAGAGCTGGCCATTGGGCAGAATTGTTGCTGCTCTCAATAGGTGCATGACCTCAAGATGCCCCCAGAAATCCCCACTTCTGGTACCAAACCTCAGATATTAAGGGAACTAAACAGCTTCCTCCATCCTGAGTCCTACCCAACGCTACAATGAAGATGGTAACAGATCTATCTTCAACATGCTCAGCTCAAGCAGAACTGCTCCATACAAGCCTGTATTTCATGAACAATGAGCATTCCACTGGCACTCATTAAATGCCTACTGTCTGCCAAGTCCCATGCTCAGAGCCCAGTCACTGTGCATAGCCCAGGCTGGGCCCCGCCCGTCTCAGCTGATGAGAGTCAGTTTAGAGAGCTGGAGCTTTTGAGATGAATCACTGGCTGGGAAAAGGAAGTAGGACTTGAGTTATTCTTGCTCAATTCATTTGAAAACAGCAATGCTGGGTGCTGTGTTGGGTGCCCTTCTGCTTGCTCTCATGGACACCCTGTGTCTCCCTTTTAGCAGCCTAGTGTGAGAAGAAGGGTGATCTATGGATTGACTACCATCTCACAGACCGTCTCTTTATCAGGAAGAAAAAAATCTATGCCCTACATGCTCAGAAGGGGGATGGCCACCAGGTACCAAAATCTAGATTTCAGATAGGAGAGCCCATTTCATCTCTAGTCTGGACCTTTTATACTTAAAAAAGAAAAAGATTGAATTTTTGAATATGTACACGGGTATATATCAATGTGTGGGTGTGTGACTATAAGTGCAGGGCAGACAGAGTCCAGAAGAGGGCGCTGGATTGTATGGCGCTGGAGTGACAAGCAGCTGTGAGCTGCTGGGTGTGGGTTTGGGGAATTAACTTAGGTCCTCTGCATGAATAATTTGTGCTTTTAACTGTCGTGCCATCTTTCCAGCCTCAGTCCAGGCCTGGAGAATATTTCCCCCGTCAGGTATGTGTTTCCCAGTCTCCTGTTGGTTTGCTTAAAGATGAGATGCAGTCATGACCTGGTGATTGTCTAGTAGCTGAATGGCTATCTGATATAATCCTCTTGCAGTGGCAGGCTAGAGATTGTCTTTGGTTCAAGGTTAGGGACTTGTTATAGTCATCTTCGACTTAAAATATGTAGAGGTTTAAGATTTGGCAAGGAAGAGCTCTATTACGCAATGCTATTCATCGAGTCAAACAACCTTTATCTTCCTAAGACCAGCATGTTGGGTTGTGGAAGATCACCAAGGCTGGACTTCTTGACTGTTGATTTCCCTTCTAGACTGTGAGGTAGGGGGTTAAATGGGACCCTCATCTTGCTCTCTTGCCATTCATTTGTATGCAATTCTGCCCTTATAACGCCTAGTCTCTTAAGGGAGGGACTAGAACATACAGGGCTGGGAAGAACTAGGGGCTGGGCTGCATTAATTCAGACATAGGTAAGATGACATCCCTGCTGGGTGCAGACCTCCTAGTGGCTGCTTTAAGGCCACCCATGCTCCCTCCTGTAACCCCTCCCCGACCCTCTAAAGGTCAGCCTAATGAACTCATCCATTTCCCAGGCTGAGCGTCCTCAGAATCAAACTTGGGTTCGCTGTTGGGAGCTCATGAAAGGTTAGACAATGTTTAGTCCCTAGCCCCAAGAGGGAGAAAAGGAACAGGAGGCAGGTGAAGGAAGAACCCTTTGTCCATGGGGATGCTCCACAGTACCCTGGTGAGGTGGGTGGGCACTCCCCCGACTTCTGCCACGGGACAGAGTACCCAGGTGAGAAACAGAGGGTCAATGGGGGAGGAGTGCCTGGCACAGTGCGGTTAAGGGAAGTCTGACTCCCGAGTTTACACCCTCAGTAGGAGATCCATGAAGGATTCCTGCGGAGGACTAGACAGCGGGTAGTTCAGTTTCTCAGGCCATATGGTCTCTTACAACACTCTGCCATCCGAATGAGGAGCACAAGACAGCCAAAACACAAACAAGGAACGTGGCCGTGTTCCAACAGCCTTATGGATGGATGCTGAAATCTGAATTTTGTTGAATTTACACTTGTCATAAAATATTTCCTTCTATTCCATGCCCCCCACCCTGCCCCGTTCTTTAAGACGACTCATATCTTGAAAGCTGTACAAAAACCTTGCTTGGCTCGTGGGCTGCAGTTTACCTGCCTCTGCTCTGAGCCAACACTCCCTGCCCCTATATTTAGACACAGAAAGACTTGGGGTTACTTGCGCTATGTATGCGGGCCATCCTCCTCTCCTAACTTTCTACTGCAAACATCTTCAAGCCCATACGAATGTGGAGAGAGTAGGACTCCGTATTCTAAGCACGATGCCAGCAAAGAGCCAGAATCCTGTCGGGAGCTTTAGATGGGGTAGGGCTTGTGTGAGCAAGCAAACAGGTACACCTGAGTCCTCACAGTCCACATGCGGTAGAGGAGGCTTGCCTCTCCTTTCTGAGGTTTGTCATCCCGAGACAGATGCAAATTGGGAGGTGAGGATCTAGCACTTGAAAGTACTAGAAGGTGGTATGTCACTCTATAGAGCCAGCCCCAAAGAACAGAGAGCTAAGCACTTTGAGACCTGGGGCAGGAACAGAGTAGGAAGCAATCGAATGCTCCACTTTTCCCAGGGCTAAGCAGGACGCAGAGGCTAAAAGAGGCAGGCTCGCACAGTATCCCCGAGCTCTCAGCAGCAGCTCCCTGGCAGGATCCTCCCAGGACCCCATCATTGCTCAGCCCCCATGACCTCCAAAGTTAGAACAGGAAGGCCCGTGGTCCTTGCTCATATGATTTCTTTTCTTTAAAAGCCATAAGTGCTTAGAGATTGGGGTGGAGAAAGAAAAAGAAGCAGCAGCAGTGTGAACACACAACAATCAATGTTTTTCAATAAACAGCTGAGGGCTAAATCGAGAAGGGGAACGCAGCCATAATCACACGGAATGAGCCTTCATTAAGTCTTGCGCATGGGGCACGGCGCGCCAGCTTGGAAACGGTGCTGTGACCTACTTTTACCTGACGGGTTGCTTCACCTGTTCGGGCTTCAGGAGACCCATTGAGCGGCAACAACTTTGAAAGTAACTACTTCATAAACTCTGCTAATTTAGCTTACGGGGCTGAGGAGGACCCAAAGGCACGGCTGAAAACCCAAATGTCTTATGTCAGACTTTCTTGTCTAAGTAAAACACGTCTGTTGATGAGAACATCGGGTCTCATCTTTTCCCTCAAGGAGTGACCAAGACTGACCATCTCTCTTGAGAGCATCTAAAAGGGCTGGGGCACAACACTCCCAGTAAGACTGCCTTCCCTGTCTTTGTTCTTTGTCCCTTCCTGCAGCCCTGGAATGTGGCTGTAATGGTTTGAATGAAGATGGCTCTCACAGGCTCATACTACGAATAAACTTGGTCCTCATTGGTGGAACTGTTGGGAAAGGATTAGGAGGTGTGGCGTTCATTGTTGGAGGAGGTGTGTCATTGGGAGGGGGGGAGCTTTAAGGTTTCCATTCTGAATTTCTCTCTCTCTGTCTCTGTCTCTCTCTGCCTCCCCCCCCTCTCTCTATGTCTCTCTCTGCCTCATGGCTATAGCTCAGGATGTGAGCTCTCAGCCACTCCTTTAGTGCCATGCCTGTCTTCCTGCTGCCATTCTCTCAGCCACGACAGTCACAGGTTCTCAGACTCTAACTCTCTGAAACTGTAAAGCCCAAATAAACTCTTTCTTCTATAAGTTGCCTTGGTCATGGTGCCTTATCACAGCAATAGAACAGTAACTAAGTAAAGTAAGGCATTGTCTCATACACAGGCTTAGATTTCTGTATTTGGGTAATTAAAATAAAATCTCTTACTCAGGGAATAAATGGGTACTAAACACAAATATGAAGTCCTTCTGGAGCTTGGAAGGATAACACGTTTATCTGAAAACACATCATGCAGCACACTTGCCCCAGCTTAGGAATCTATAGGTGGGTGAGGAGTCCCAAGCTGCTTCCTCAGCACCTTAGCTACTGAGAAACACCAGGAAAGATGCTGAGACCTAGCGAGCTAAGATGAGAGAGAAGTTTTCAGAAACTATCTTTCCTGACACTGAGTGTATGTCTCAGTCACCATCACCTTCGGATACGGCAGGAGCGTTTTCCTCTCTGCGATTTTACGATGTAGATAGAAAATGCCCCGCTGTATGACAGATGTGGGAAGAATTCTTTCACTCACGTTCCTCCCATAACGATTTGCAGTCATCAGGACCCTTTGTGCAACCCAGCATTCCTTCCTTGATGTACATATGTTGAGCCATGAATGTGCGCCTCTCTACACAGCTGCTTTTGGCGTTGCTATATGTACTCTATAATCTTTTTTTTTTTTTTTTTAAAAAACCTCTTTCCTAGAAATCACAAGGAGCGCCACCAAGTCTAAGGAGTACTGAATCACTCTCATGAGGCTCTAAGCTTTTTTAGACACTCCCATGAGCCTTTTGTGTGGGTCTCTTCCATGCCAGGTGACTTGGAGAAAAACCGTACTTGGCTCAATTTAAACTCAGCGGGTGTGTCAGTTAGCTACCACTGTGTAACAAACAAGCCAATCCCAAAGCTCATGGTTCATAATGACATCTGTTAAGGGCTGGCAGGGAGAAGACACAGGTTGGTTTGCCTGGTTCGGACTGGGCTGGGCATTCTGGATTCGTTCCCTTTGCTGCCTTACCAAGGGATGCAAAGGTACTCTGTTATCAGCCAGCCTGCCCTCTCTGGCCCAGAATGTGCAGCCTTTATCACCCGGAGGAAGTTACATATCACCTCTCTTGGCTGTGGGGTGGACAGAAGTACCTGCAGGCTTTTGAACTGCCATAGAGATGTGGAAATAAATATAGGGGGATATGGATTCCCACATAATGCTCATCTGGCCACTTCCCAGCTCTGGAATGTTGCACAGGTACTCCACGGGCTTCCTTGTCTGTACCATGGACAGCACTTACTCTGTATCCCAGGGAGGCCCCAGGATACCCCAAGGAGTCCCACATGGAGCCCTGTTTCCCCGCATCCTCACGGTGTTCACTCTGAATGTATCAAATCCTCAGCACTCAAGAAGATGCACCTTAGTTACTTTTGTATCCCTCTGACAAAGGGCCTGGCAGAAGCAGCTGAAGAGAAGAGGCCTTTGCTCTGGCTCAAAGTTGAGAGGATTCGGTTCATCATGGTAGGGAAGGACGGTGGCTAGCTTGGCTCGTGGTGGCAGGAACTCGAAGCATGGCTTGCTTATATCTTGGAGGATTAGAAAACAGACTGCAAGATGCAAGCAGAACTGAATTATAACCATGGGAGGCCTGCCCTCATTGGCTTGTGCCTGGAACCTAGGCCCAGTGCCCCAAAGATCCTAGAACTCCCCCCTCCCTACAAACACTGCGACCACCTGGGGACTTGGTTGAAACACACAAGCCAATGAAGGACATTTGACATCAAAACATCACCTGGAAGAATTGAAGAAAATGACTCGTGCCTGTCTTTACCCACACTTCGTGTCCTCCCTGGCTGGGATGACCAATCAGTATGCCCTTAAAAACCTGAATAACTGCTCTAGAGTGCTATCCTGCCGGCAACACAGCCACCATGTTCATGTTTGTGAGCATTCATCATGATGGGGGCCCATGGACGGTTGACATTAGGAGGGGCTTGTGGAGGGTCATGGGACTCTTACCTGAGTATCCAGCCACTCCTCATGGCCATTTATAGACAGCTCTGCTGTAGCTACATGTGACCTTGGAGTCTAGGGGAAGTTTAGAGTATAGATAGAGTCTAGGGGGAGACTAGGGGGAGGGTCTCCATCAGAAGCTGTGGAGACATTATCATCCATGCTGGGAGTGCAGAATATCCAGTGGGGCTACTTTGGGGTGATCAACGCCACTGCAAGGAACCCCTCCACCACACCCTGTAAGTGAGCCTAATAAACTTGCTGGTTCCCCAGGGTGGATCTTGGTGGAATGGTACCTTGGTTTGTCTTTGGGAACTTAGGAGTGGCAGTTGTTAATATCTCCCCCAGGAAAGGACTTTCCACAATAAACTTTTACCAAGATATATACTGTTTCTGGGCTGGAGAGCCCAGGCTGTTTTTTCCTGAGGACCTGGGTTTAGTTCCCAACACCGGCATGACTGCTCATAACCCTGGGCAACTCCAGTTTCAGGGAATCTGTCACCCTCTTGTGGTCTCGGTGGGCACTGTGCACACAGGGTGCACAGACTTCTATGCAGACACAATATAGCATGTGCATAAGAAATGAATCTGAAAAAAAAAGATACACACTGTGTGCATTAGCATGTCCCGAAGGTGTGTCATTGCTACTGTCTAATTCCAGAACATTCTATCAGCCTGAAAGAAACACTGTATCTACTTACAGCCTGGCACCTGTAGCCATGAATTCCATCCTCTCTGGCTCTTGGATTTGACTCTTCTGGACATTTTGTTAGGGTTTATTTTAACTTTAATTACGTGTATGTGTATGTATGCATTGCGCATGTGCACCTGAATACAGGACCCTCTGAGACCAGAAGAGTGCTGGACTCCCTGGAGCTGGACTGACGGGCAGTTGTGTTTATCGTGCGTGCTGGGAACCTTTTCCTCAGCTCCCATTCTAGACATTTCATATATAAAGGGACTGGAAATAACCACAATAAGTGGCCTTTCGAGTCTAAGCCAGAGACATTTTTTATTCAGAAAAAAAATGTAAATACCTAAAAATCCACTAAATGATCTCTCTCTCTCTCTCTCTCTCTCTCTCTCTCTCTCTCTCTCTCTCTCTCTCTCTCTGTGTGTGTGTGTGTGTGTGTGTGTGTGTGTGTGTGTGTGTGTGTTCTGTTCTCATGGTGCCACTGGTCACACTGAATTCTGGGAAAAGCAAATGAAAGACCTGTGTGTTCCTCCCTGCAGTCACCTTACAGAATGGCTACCTGTCCCATTCTCTCTTCCACGTGGCATCGTCATTGCTGGGGCCCTGACCTCCAAGGGGACAGGCTGCTGTGTAACTCTTTGTTCTGTCCAGACTATTCCAATAGGGCTTGCTGTGCATGTCTGACTCCTGTATGCACACACACAGAAAACTGACACACGGTGGTTCCCGTTGCTTTCTGCCAAGCTGTTGCCTTTTGAAAAGGTGATGGCCAGCGATCACTGAAGCTTCCTGTTCCTTGCCTATTTTCAAAGACCACCATCCAATCAAAGGTTCCAGTGTGAGAACTCATGAGAGAGAGAGAGAGAGAGAGAGAGAGAGAGAGAGAGAGAGAGAGAGAGAGAGAGAGAGAATTGTGTGGAACCACACCGATAGATTATTCTACAATTCCCACCCCCAGGATACCAGATTGTTCCCCACACCCCGAGCATTCCCACAGGCATCCTAACTACCGTGAAAAGCACCGAAACATACTACCCACTGTTTCTGTATACTCACTATGAAAATATGTTTGGGTTTAGGAAGTGTGGCTCTGCTGTCTGGCTGCAAAATAAACCCTGCCTCCACTGAAGATGCTCCAGCTGGATGTTGGCAAGAGATTACTGGAGACCAACAGCATCCTTAAGTATGATGCCTTTGGGGAGGATCATGGTGGATGCTGAAGGCAAGGAGGCCTGTGCATTGCCATTTAGGGAGATGGCAGATAGATAGGCGTACAGACCATCTTCCATAAGCAGCTCCAGAACGCTGTAATCCTCCCCATCTCCTTGATAAAACCCAACAGGCTGAGTGCAGGGTCCAGTAGAATGAGATTTTCCTGGGAAGCATGTATATGTGTGTGTATGCATAAGTAAGTATGTGCATTCCTGAATTTGTGCATGCATTTGTGTGTAAGTGCAAACACACAATGTGTGTGTGTGTGTGTGTGTGTGTGTGTGTGTGTGTGTGTGTAATGCAGAGATCAACATCCTGTGTTGTTCCCCAATCACTCTCCACCTATTTTCAGAGACATGGTCTCTCACTGAACCCATAGCTCGCCAAGTAGGCAAGGCTGGTTGGCTATCAAGACCCCCAAATCCTCCCGCTTCTGCCTTCCCATGCTTGGATGTATAAGTGAACGCCACAAACATGGCTTTTGTGTGGGTGCTGTGGATCTAAACTCAACTTCACTTGCTTGCACACTAAGCACTCTACCAGCAAAGCAATGTCCCCAGCCCAACCTTGGAGTTTCTGAGAAAGATTGGTCAGGCCCAGCAATTCATGTTTAACTCAGGGGGATCTTGGATCCCATTACAGTTTAGAAACCACAGCTGTAGAGTTGTATGACAGAGTGATGCACTTAGGACCTGAGCTGTCAATCAAGCTCATGGTCAACAATAAGAAATCCTTTCAAGACAATAGGACCTGGAGCATTACTATTATTATTATTATTATTATTATTATTATTATTATTATTATTATTTTGGATGTCATCAAAGATCCTGGAAAGGACTGGGCCAAGATGCTGTGTATTATCTGTAAGGTACTCACACTATTGACAGATCCCTTCTAAGAAATCCTGGGAAGGATTGGGCCAGGACAGGAGGAGACAGAATGCCTGCAACCAGTGGAGACCGGGGAAGGTAAAAGAACCACTCCACAGATCTTCTAGAAAAGTCTAGAGAAAGGACACAAGGAGCTGAAGGGATTTGCAGCCCCATAGGAGGAACAACAATATGAATAACCAGTACCCCCAAAGCTCCCAGGGACTAAACTACCAACCAAAGAGTAAACATGGAGGGACTCATGGCTCCAGCTGTATATGTAGCAAAGGATGGCCTAGTTGGTCATCAATGGGAGGAGAGGCCCTTGGTCCTGTGAAGGCTCTATGCCCCAGTGTAGGAGAATACCAGGGCCAGGAAGCTGGGGTGGGTGGGTTGGTGAGCAGGGGAAGGGGGAGGGGATAGAGGGTTTTCGGAAGGCAAACCAGGAAAGAAGATAACATTTGAAATGTAAATAAAGAAAATATCTAATAAAAAAAAAAAAGAAAGAAAAGAAAAGTCTAAGGCTCTTAACATCTTGACTTGGGGATCCTGGCTTCTAGACTTTTGAGGCAATTCATTTTGGTGTTTTAAACTGTGATGGTCAACTTGACAGGATCTAGAATCACCATGGAAACCAGTCTCTGGAGGGTATCTGTTGAGGGTTATCTAGATTAGGTTAGTTGAAGTTGGAAGACCCAGCGTAAACGTGTGCAGTACCATCTGAAAGGCTGGGATTCTGGGCTGGATATAAAGGAGATGAGAGCTGAGCCCCAGCAACCATCTCTCTCTGCTTCCTGACTGTGGATGTCATGTGACCAGTTGCCCCATGTTCCTGTTGTCAATGCCTTCTCCCCGTGAGGGACTATGTCCTCAAACTGTGAGCCACAATTTCCTTAAGTTTCTCTTGTCAGGGTATTTTATCATAGCAATAGGGAATATACACGCATCATCCAGGGTAATTAGAGAGAGCTGTCCTGGGGAATGAACTCATGGCCTGACCTTTCATATAGGTGGACTCCTGGATCTCAAGATGTCAGAGAAGAAAAGTTGCCTCTCCTCAAGCAAGGGATGCTGGGCAGAAAGCATGCTCATAAGGTCAAGGTGTGCAAAAGAGCACGGCCCATCCCCTTTCTCCTGGATCTGTCCGGTGTTGGCCCTTAGGTGCTCCGGTCCCTTGCTACTCCATTTCCAATCCAGATGTGAGCCCAAGGCCTTTCTGGAAAGTCTCCTATGAGTCTGGCCATTGGGCCCCAGCACATTGAGCCAGAACTTACCTTTTAGCATATGGGAGCCTTTACTATGTTCCCAGTCATCCTGGGGGCTTCTCTGGATCCAGTGTGGATCTCCTATCTGCTGGAGAGTCACAGCTTGGCTTGCAGCGCACACACACAGCCAACATGAGAAACCACGTACCCATGGCTGCTGGATACAGGAGCTGCCACAACTGCTTCGCGGTACCGTGACTCTCGACTGGGACACAGGCAAGACGAATCACGCAGGGACACGCATATAAGAAAGAAGAAAGCTTCAATCCAGAGAACGGGGTGCATCCCTGAGTAAGAGACCACCAAGAACCCAAGGCGTCCTGTGGTAACTGCTTTATGCAACCTCACCTTTCTGAGTGCAGCTCTTGGCCCTTTCTGACCAAGAAGGGGCAGCTTTCACATAGCCCACCAGCAGGACTACTCAGGACACAGAGGGAAGACAGGCTGTGATGTAGCCACCCCTTGTGGGACCAGATGGAGGTGGGTGGGGCTTTTGATAGGACTTTAATCCTATCAAATCCTATAGGTTCTGGGGATTGATTCCAGAGTCTCACATGCTCCGGCGGAGCGCTCAACCACTGAGCAACTTCAAGCCCCGTTGGTTCTTTTCACTTTTTATTTTCGGGGTAGCTTCTCGGTTTCTTAGAAAGGCCCCAAGGTTCACTCTGTTGCCCAGGGAGACCCTAAGCCGCCATTGCCCTCTCTCTTTCTCTCAGCCTTCCAAGAAGCTGGAGTCACAGGCTTATCGCACTGGGCCTGGCTGCTTTAAAATCTTACATTATTAGCTTATATGGTCCCGACAATCAGCTTCAAACTCAGTCGGCTCAGCAGCACAAAGGGTGAAGGGAACACTCACTATCTCATTGTTCAGAGAGAAATGCAGTCAGTCTTCAACGTGGCCCGACAAGGCTGGAATCCGCATTGGATAGTCAAGTTTTTACAGAGGAGAGGATTTAAGCACAGAGAGGCTAATAATGTCCCAGAGTAACACAGCCGGGAAAGGGTTAGGGTTGGGGTAATCTCCTAGGCCAGGGGTTCTCAGCCTTCCTAACACTGTGACTCTTTAATACAGTTCCTCATGTTACGGTGACCCCCAGCGAGAACGTTATTTTCATTGTTACTTCATAAATGTTATTTTGATACTGTTATGCACCATACTTGTAACTATCTAACATGCAGGATATCTGACACGTGACCCCCGTGGAAGGGGTCACTACCCACAGGTTGAGAACCACTGTCCTAGGCAAGCCGGCCCAAGCCCTGTATATCCAGCACTGCTTTGAAATGCTGCCACCCACTTAACTCTCCTTTCCTTGTTTAAACCCCTCTAGCGGAGATCATCTCAAACTCTTATCTCCCATATTGATATTCAAACTCTTTTTGAAAGTTATGCTCCACGCTGCAGACCAGGCTGGGCAGCCTTCCTTTTTGGCTCAGAAGACGAGAGCCTGAGATTCTGACCTGTCTGAATTTTTATTTTCTTTCAGCCGGAAGCAGGGGCATCTACACCTTCAAATTTACAAGCAAATCTCATTGCAGCTAATGCAGCAGCAGAGGGAGGGTTGGAAGTCAGCTCTCTTGACAGGAGGATTCGCCTCCCCCACCCGGCCTGGAGCAAGCTGAAGTGTCTGCTGATATCTTTGGACGTCAGAATGAGGGGGAAAATTGGTTCTGGAGAGATGGCTCTGATGTTAAGAGGACATTCTGCTCTTGGAGAGGACCTGGGTTCAGTTGCCAGCATCCACACCAGTCAGGTAGTTTTATAGTGACCTGTAACTCTAGTTCCAGGGGATCTGATGCCTTCTGCTGGTCTCTGTAGGCATATATACTCAAAGTTACACAGGTGTGTATACACACACACACACATACAATTAGTCAATCCATCTTTTAAAAAAGAGCTAAGGGAAGTAGTGTTGTCTCAAGCATTTAGTTGGGAAAGACTAGCGGCACTGTTAAAACCCTTGTGTTGCACAGGACTCCCCCCTGCCCCCATCTACTGAGCTAGCTTGACAACTCCTGGCTCATAGACTTTCCTGCGACTTGAGATCTCACAGCAAAGCAGAAGAGTTGGGGAAGACCCACGTTCAGGCCAGAGGTCCTCAAACCGTTTCCCCACAGCCCAGTCTTCCTGTGATCGTGGTAACTGAAAAATTTACCAGAACACAGTATACTCGTGTCCTTGCATTGCTGGTGGCCCAGTAAGATAATGGTAGCAAAGACTCCTTGGCCTGCAGAGATGGGAGTATTTACTTTAGAGTTGTTTACACTGAGAAGTGTAAACCATGTGAACCATGTGCCCCTGGAACTTCAAACGCATTCCTTCTGCACTGAATCTTCAGCTTAGCCTCTAGAGATGGCTGCTTCCCCGCTGCTCAGCCTCTGTGGCTTGTGGTGTGTCTGTGTGTGTGTGTGTGTCTGTGTGTGTGTGTGTGTGTGTGTGTCTGATCAGCTCAGCTCTGCAAACGTGACTCATTTGGAGGAGTGCTTGTTGTATTGTTGCTATGTCCCGATACCTGACAAAAGGCTACTTAAGGGAAGATGGTTTCAATCTGGCTTACAATTTGAGGGAATGCCATCCTGATGTGGAAGGCAAGGTACCACAGTGGAACGGGACATCTGGTCACGTGACCTCCCCAGTCAGGAACAGGAAGCAGAGATGAGGCACAGGACCCCAAAGCTCGCCCTCAGTGATCCGTTTCCTCCAGTGAGTCTCTCTACCACCTAAAGCTCACACCACCTTCTTGGACAGAGTCACCAGCTGGGGACCAATTGTTCAGTCACAGGAGCCTATGGGGACCACCCACATCTAAAGCACGGCACTGATTTACACCACCTTCTTCAGCATCTTGCACATTTTCCTTCCAAATTAGAAGTGGCCAACACCAGGAATATTAGAAAGACGGGTGACTAGCAAGTTATTAGATGTTCCTCCTGCGCCTGCCTCAGGAGACCACAGGGAGGTCAGTCGGCACGGCTGAAGCCGGCCCTGAGACTACAGAAGGTCACAGGGGAGGGTAACGGCAGTAGTCGTGGGTCAGAAGTTGCCAGGGAGAGCTCGTCCATCACAGCAGAGGAGTGGACAGTCAGCATCCTTTCTCGGCGTCGGCGGCTGACCCCTTCCTATTCTCACCATTTGTCAAAACTGAAATTCATGGCTGTGTGCCAGCCTGGCATCTTGCCCACGTGGCACTTCACTGCAGCCTCTTAGAAGCTTAGAGTGTGTGTTGGGGGGAGGGGAGCGATTTCAAAGCAGGGTTCCTTCAATAGAGCTCGTGGGCCTCTCATGAGCTTGAAAAGTCAACTCGGTGGGTCTCAAGCTGCCTTTTGTCACGCATGAAGACACACAAAGGGTCGGTTCACCATGCCAGAGTAAATATGCGCCTGAGAAAGCTTTCAGATATAAGCATGCTCACGCACACATGTATGCGTGGACAGGTGTGTGCACCCACCTGATAGGTGCATACGTAAATGAAGGTTGCAAGATACGGTTTGCTAACGTGTGTGCATACGGTCTGAGTTACACTACTGTGCTAGTCATTTTCCTAGTTGCTTTGACAAAATCATTTACCAAAGCAATTTAAGGAGGGGAGGTTTTATTCTGGCTTAAGGGACAATAAAAGAAGTCCCTCATGGGGACAGGGGGACGACATCATGGCAGCTGGTCACATTGTATCCATAGTCAGGAAGCAGAGGGTAATGAATGCTCATTGAGATGGCTGCTCTTCAACTTGATAGGACCTAAGATCAGCTGGGAGACGGGCCTCCGGACACGTCTTGGGGGGGGGGGACAGTCTTGATCACCTTTGTTGAAAATGGGAAGGTACATCTCAACTGTGGGCAGAGCCACACCACGGGCAGGAGATTCTGCATGGTAGACGTCGGAGTTAAGGGAACCAGCTAAGCTGCAAGCTGGTGTCCATTGCTCTCTGCTTCTTGACTCCAGAAGTGTTGCAAGCAGCCTCTGGAAGCTCCCGCAGCTGGGCCCACCCTGTAAACTGGACTGTGAGCCACGGTAAATCCTTTCTTCCCTACGTTGCTTTTATTAAGTATTCCATCCCTGTACCAGGTAAAGAGACCAAGATGCTGGCACCCAGTTTCTCTTTTCCCTGTTGGGCAGTGAGGGATTCCAGTCCTCGGAATGATGCAGGATACAGTCCATCTTCAGAGTGGGCTTTCCCATCTCAATCAATCCAACCTAGAAACTTCCAGACAGTGGTGATTCTAGATCCTTTTAAGTCGGCACTCAGTTTAAAGCATCACACCTGTTTTAATGGTACCGACATCATCCGAGACCCCCCCACATTTAGCCAGACAAGCTAAACCAGCTGGCTAGGGAGCCCCCAGAGTCCATGTTGTCATCACCTCCCCACCACCAGGGTTAAAATGCATTCAGCCACGTTATGTGGGTTCAACCATCGAGCCTCATACATACACCCGCACTGACCTGCTTATCCCTCAAGTCCCGATCCTTCCACACACTAACCTCTGCTGTCACCCACAGATTATTCAGTCGAACAACCAAGGTTCTCATCCCATGATCCCCACACTGAGGCCGAACCTACTCCATTTTGGCAGAGCAAGCCTCCACCCGGCATCCAAACCCAACTAAGAGATTTTTCTGAGGCCAACAGGGACCAGATTCATTGTTACCAGCCCACAGACTCGTAACAAACGGAAAGGAAAGCAAAAGGAAACAAAACTTAGCTCCCCCCCCCCCCCGCAATCATCTGGAACAATTGGCTTCTGATTAGCCGCCTCGTTAAAACATAAACTCATTTAATTTAATCATTGAAGCAATAGTCTAAGCCAACACAGCCATTATCACAGGAAATTCCGTAATGCTCACTCTCTGTGAGACATGACAATTTGGCATCTTTATTAAGAACACAGATCTCTCACTGGCGTGGAGGACTCTACAGCAGCTGTGGTCCACAAACCAGCAGCCTCCCTTCCTACTTGCCCACACAAAGCAACAAGGGAAGAGAATACCTAACTCTCCCAGAGTCAAGTGAGATGGTCCACTTCCAATTAGCTTGCGAGGATGAGTTTGTATTTAATTTAATTTGAATTTTGTCAAGTATGAGTATGATGTGTTAGGGGAGAGGAGCAATGTGTATATGAATGCAATGCCTGCAGAGCCCAGAAGAGGGCACTGGATCCCCTGGAACTGGAATTACGGACAGTTGTGAGCTGCCCAGGGTAGGTGCTGGGAACTGAACTTGGGTCCTCTGCAAGGGCAGTATAGACTCTTAGCCACTGAACTGTCTCTCTAGCACTAAGTAGAACTTTCACATTACCAATCGGTTTTATGCTAATGGACACAGCAATTGCCCCATAGGTGGGTATAACTTTAATTTTTTCAAACCCTATTTTTAATGATGGTTCTTAAATGCTTTCACCTTCCTTATAGCCCACCACCCACCAGAGGTAGGAGGAAAGGAAGGATACAGGGTAAGTGGACCTGTTTAGAAAGGTTCTTTGGAGCAACTCCTGTCCGTGTTGTCAGGAAATTGGCAGTTCAGTTCACAGGTTAGCAGGCAGTGGTAGCTCGATCCACTTGCAAACACTTCACGGATACACCAGCAGTCCAGTTCAGTCGAGTCGGTTTAGCAACAGCAGTAACATGACCTAGCAGGGACAGCCAGGTCTGAGACTTGGCTCAAGACAGCAGCAGGGACCCATCAGGAGAAGTTCTTGGCTGTGCCTCTCTCGGAGAAGCAAAAATCAGCGAAGACTCAAGACCCACGAGCGTTGCACAGCTAGCTGTATCAGCAAGCCCGGCTCTGGTCTCCGTCACACCACGGAGCCCTAGTTACACCCTTCAGACATCGCATGTCCTCCATGGGTCTTGCCTCCGCACGTGCATCCAATCAGCCTGAGTCCTCAGAGTCCCAACAAACGCAGCTCAATCACACAGTGTAAGATGGACCAAAGCATGCGTGTTGTTAGCAAAGAATCCTTCCTCGTGTGTCCTTCCACGGGCTTACTTTAGCAGAACATCCTCTCTCCTGTGTCTGCTTCAGTGAAACGTTCCTTCACGCCTTAGTATCTCACCTGTGTCCACTTCAGGAAAATACTCCTTCACGTGTTTGTCCCCCCCCCCCCCCGCTAAACACCATCCAATACAACTGACTCTCCAAAGAACTCTTAGGTTTCCACTTCAGGTGGCGGTTTCTCCAGAGGCAGGTGGGATGGAGGGCGGGAACAAGCTCCCTGTCTAGGCATCCTGACCTTGTAGCTTCCTCACACCATCTTACCTTTACCCACAAGCCTCCTCTTCCTTACCATCTATGGGTCCTAGCCTCTTAAGTGCTGGGTCAGAAGTTCCCCGCCCCCCTCCGACTCATCTTCTGATTTCTCAGGCTGAACAGCCCCTTCCCCTCTCAGCTCCTTAGAAACCAATTATGAACAAGAATGGCTTGCGGATGCGGGTGTGTTCATCCACATCTGTAAACTCAGCGGCCGGTGTGCCTATCCGTGATTCCAGATCAGCTTTAGTGCCAGGGAGTCTCTATTTCAAAATATTAAGACGTTAAAAAAAATTGAGGGTCTAGAGAGATGCCTCAGAGATTAAGAGCACTGACTGCTCTTTCAGAGGTCCTGAGTTCAATTCCCAGCAACCACATGGTGGCTCACAACCATCTGTAATGGGATCTGATATCTTCTTCTGGTGTGTCCCAAGAGTGGAACGGTATACTCACATACATAAAATAAAATAAATAGATCTTTTAGAAAAGACCTGAGATGTAGTATTCCTTATAGACCTTTGCATTGACTTTCAAATTTAAAAATATATTACTGGATTGTCTTTCAGAGTAGACTCTGGAGGTTCCATATGCATTGTGCTAAATACCCCATTCTCTGCCTGTCTTTTGATGTCGTGTCCACAGACACACCTTCTCCTGATCTAACTGATTATGATCTGGCAGCTGCAACCCAGCAGCTAGCAGAGACATGGGGTGTCTGATGCATTTCCCATGTGGGTTTTCTGGGGGTTTGCATCTTCATATGGGAATGGGAAGCATGGGGTATGATTTTGACCCGTGGGGACTTTTGCACGCTCACACCCCACCCCTGACGCTTATGGGAGGAGCAGGGGTTCAGAGCGTGTGGAGGTAGAAGGCCCAAACCATTCCCACCATGAACAGAGCAGAGGGCAGAGCCTCTGCTTCACCTTGGCCTCTGCTGCCCCTGGTGCTGCAGATGTGGCCACCAGAAGCTGGCTCTGTGAAGAAGGAAGAGAATCTACTCCTCAAGAGTAGAGGTAATCTGTAGGACGTAGTCACACTAGCTCAATGAAGGCGGGGTTATCAGAGAGGAAGGAAAGGAAGCCACAGGGAAGACAATGGCGGAGGTGGATATGAACCAGGGAGCCTTGGAAAGCCATGGGCGCCTGTGTCTTCCACTTTTCCTGCTATGCCTCTGTCCCTGTCTTCTCTCATCCTTCCTTTATGTGTCTCTGAAAAGGCCAGCTCTTCTCATTCACTAATTTACACATGAACTGTTAGGTATCTGGGAACCCACTGCTCTAAGCCCTCCAACCCTGATGTCTCCCAGTCAGCTTTAACTGTCAACTCAACATAGCCTAGTGCAGTGGCTCCCAACCTTCCTAATGCTGTGACCCTTTAATACAATTCCTCGTGTTATGGTGACCCCCCCCAACCATAAAATTATTTTCATTGCCACTTCATGACTGTAATTTTGCTACTGTTATGAAACATAACACAAATGTCTGATATTTCCCAGGGTCTTAAGTGACCCCTGTGAAAGGGTCGGTCGACCCCCCAAAGGGATTGTGACCCACAGGTTGAGAACTGCTGGCCTAAAATCATCTAAGAGTCTCAACTGAGGGATGGTCCAGACCAGACAGGCTTGTCTGGGGCATGGTGGTGGTTCTTAATTAGTGATTGATGCAGGGGGCCTAACTAGGCACATGGTACAAGCAGAACTGTGAGGGAACCAGGAAGCCACAACTCTCCATGGTTTTGGCTTTCAAGTTCTTGTTTGAGCCCCTGCCCTGTCTTTCCTCCATGCTGGACTGTGACCTTTCAGCTGAAACAAACCCTTTCTCCCCTAAGTTGCTTTTAGTCAGAGTGGCTTGTTGTTGTTGCTATTAATCTGCCTTTGCTTTTGTTTTTGTCTTCTGAGACAGGGTTTCTCTGTGTGGCCCTGGCTATCTTGAGCTCACTCTGTGGACCAGGCTGGCCTCGAACTCAGAGACTGCCCTACCTCTGCTCAGAGTTTTTTTTTTTTTTTTTTTTTTTAAATCACAGCATCGGAAAGGAGACTCAGGTAGAACAGGCGCTTAAGGGAGCCAGGGAAGGTCCAGTCATCAACACATAGGACTTGGGGCCCACATCAGGTTGCACACTAGGGTGGGAGTTCACTATACAACACACTGGGGGGAGGGCAGGCATGTAAAACAGTGTCCCTGCCTCAGGCGAGGATGATAAATATCCTACTGTTTCCCGAGGAGCCTCAGAAGCAATATTCAACGCACAGGCTACATTTGCAACTTCACAGCCATCAGCTTGAGAGATCTGGGCAGTCATGGGTTGTGACAGAAGTGGGAAAAAAATAAACCCAACGGACTGCGCGGTTATTAGTTATGGAGACGGTGGTCCACATAGACCCATCAGTCTTGTAATGATGGTGATCACCATCCACTGGGTCCTGTTTCTTCTCTCCTTGGTGCATCTTGTCCTCTGGGAGACACTGCCTAGCCAAATGACTGTATTACCTGGCCATGCTTACCATGGGGCTGGGGGCTGCCGTTAAGCAAGCATAGTAGAGTGTCAGCACAGAATCTGTTTAGGGCCATTGTTGGCCTATCCCAGCTTTAGCCAGGTTCCTTCCTTTCCTGTCCAATTGTCTATCTGATTTAGGGCAGTGCTAGCCCCTGGGAAGAGTACACGTCACAGTGTTCCTGGTTAGGTATGATGAATGCTCACTTAATGTTCACATTCCAGACTAAAGGAGGCACGTAGTCGCAGGGTGGGTGTCCTGAACGTGATCACCGGTCACTTGACAGTCCAGACTGCTTACATATGGAATGTTCTGCCTCCAGACCAGTGCTTATGCATCCAGATATTGATCAGGGATGAATGAGTGAGGAGGGGACACAGGCTCATCTGCAAGGGACACTGGGCAGTTCTGCTTGATTAATAATGGACACTCCTATTCCCAATGCATGCATTGCTAAGAAATAACAGTCCATGTCTGGGCAGTGCCACCCAGAGAAGATGTACCAAGGGAAGGGAGGGAGGGACATGACCTTGTGGACACCATCATTCTGTAGGCTGAGGGAACCTTGTGGACCACCATGGCTCCCATCCTTGTGAGGCTGAAGGACCGCAGCGTTAATCCCACAGGCACAGCTGTTGCTTAACAAGTAGAGGTTTTCCAGGAAGGTCCTGATGAGCAGATGCTCAGGAGCGAGTCATATAGCTCTGTCAGGCACGTCACACTTCCTTCATGAACATCCATCAGACAGCAGCGACAGCCATGTTGGGACAGCCAGGCAGAAAACAAACTCCTATCCAAGCTGCTGTTATTTGGGTCTGCTGATTCTTGCCACCTGAAGAATTTGTTCCCGTGAGACAAAAACGAATCATGGTTGTCTTTCTTCTCTCCCTCTGTGCCTGCAACATATTTTGCTCTTTGAATAAAATGTGCCTAGCTGGTTCCCACTGGTCCCTACCTTGGGACCTTATCTCCGGTCCGTCTTCATGTAGCCCCAGTTATCACCCATCATCCTTATTCTTCTAGGCTCTCACTTGCAGAAAAAGGAGCTGTTAACAACCTGGTCCAAAGCAACCAACCTCACAGCCCTGTTCTTGGGTTCCTTACGGGAACCTGAAATGATTTTCTCCCCTTTCATTTTGCTCAAGTGTAGGCGCGCCGGCATATATGAGTCTGTGTCTGCAAGTGTTTGGGTTCAGATGCATGTGCGCATGCGCATGCGTGCATTCATACGCACATGTGTACGCGCATGCGTGTCTGTCTGTCTTTCTGTCCATCCTATATAGAGTTTTGAGACCACTCAAAGGTCTTTAAAAACATGTCTTTATCTGGGGGTATATGTGCACGTATCAGTGGCCACAGATCTCATTTTGGATTTGTTCATTTTTTTTTCTCTCTCTCTGCAGCCCAGAGTCTCATGTTCCCTGACTGGCTGGCCTCTTGGGTCCCCCATCTGAGGGAAATCAGAACACGAGAAAAAGATTTTAGCATTCCAGTAGCCTCTTTTTCTCTTTCTCTCTCTCTTTCTCTCTCTCTTTCTAATTAACAGCTGCCGGGAGCAAACTTTCTGAGGTGAAATACATCCAGAGAAGATAAACGGCTTTTTAATTTGGGTCACCCACAAGGTCAGCGGTAGAACTGTGTTATTGTTATTTTTTTTTTTCCTCCAAACATGCCTTCATTAACTTTCTTTGAAGAACCGGTACAAAGGCGTCCTGAGCTTTTTGATGAACACATTTCCTCTCCTTAGCTACCAGTTTCAAATGAAGTCATTGCCCCAGGCCCGAGCAAGCCGGGGCGCCCCTGTCTGTGGCTGTCCCGAGCCTCTGGCTGGGTCTCTGTCAAGCTTATCGTCCAAGCATTGCTGGCCAGACAGACACAGAGAGGGGTTGACTTTCCTGATACAGCCTGGGCCAAGTAGGCAAGACAGCTAGCCTAGCGATCCAGTTCACCGTCACATTTCTATCCTCCCATCTCCTTCTCTAGTTGTGAATGCCTCCGTTGTCACATTTCTATCCTCCCATCTCCTTCTCTAGTTGTGAATGCCTCCATCGCTGTTCAGTGAGGTTTAGCCGGCACTGAAGCAGCTTGGATTCTCGGAGGAAGAG
>NC_034612.1:17424727-17474438 GCF_900095145.1 Mus pahari | reverse complement strand
AACTCACTCTGTAGACCAGGCTGGCCTCGAACTCAGAAATCCGCCTGCCTCTGCCTCCCGAGTGCTGGGATTAAAGGCGTGCGCCACCACCGCCCGGCTGTCACAAAAATATCTAATGGCCCACAGCCAAGGACAGAGACTTTATCCAGAGTCTTCCAACTGCAAATGCAGAGACCTAATTCAGGCCCGTGGACCACAAATAGTCTGAAATTATCTCTCCTCCTTAGCGCCTATGAATCAAGAACTCACTGTAGCTGGATACGTGGGGTGTGCCTATTTTTCCCAGCCTGCCTTGCAGGTGGCTGCCTACAAGTCATTGCCCATTTGCAGCGGGCAGCACAGCTGCCTCTGAGTCATCCATGCTCCTGGAAGTAATTCCAACATGCCCATCAGTTCAGTAAGTTGGACTTGGATAAGCTGTTCCTTTGGTTGGGCACGAGAGCTCCATTGCCAGTGAAGAGCCATGAGTTTACATTTCCTTTGTAAAGAGGGGAATTTGTCATGAAATCCCCCCCCCCATGCTGTCAAAAGCCAACACAATTCTGCACACTTTACCCCTGGATCTTACAGGAGAAAGCCAGAAAGTAGAGACCTCGGATCTGCCTTGCGTTTCAGTTGCTGTCATTTTTTGCTGTTACGATAATGCTTATAATACGCACTCATAAGGATGCTCATGATGGATCTAATACATGGAAATTACATGTGCAAGCACACACGTCCAGTTATAAATGCTGTTACTGTGATAAACACCGTGACCAAAAGCAACTTGGGGAGGAAAGGGTTTATCTAGCTTACACTTACATAGTGATTATATCACTGCTCATTACAGAAGAAATCTGAGCAGGAAATCAAGGCAGAAACCTGGAGGCAGGAGCTGATGCAGAGGCCATGGAAGGATGCTGCTTACTGGCTTGCTCCTCATGGCTTGTTCAGAGTGCTTTCTAACATCATCCAGGACCACCAGCCCAGAGGTGGCTTCACCACAGTGTACTGAACCCTCCCCCATCAGTCATCAGTCAAACCCTAGTTCTCTACTAACCAGCCACATGAGCTTTAATTACTTGCCAAGCCCCAGTTTCATCCTTAGTAAATTCCACATGTGCCACTAGAAACCCTGAAACCCCGGAAGTCTCCTTTTCACATCGCTGTGAAGAGGTTTAAGCACCCGAGCCTTGCTGGTGAGCGCCGTGGGACGCTAAACGGCTAGGCTAGGCTTTATCTTGAAAGCCTAAAGCACTCCCTTGTCACGTGACAGGCGTTCGATCTCAGTGAACACAGAGCCATGCTTATGGGTATTCACCGTAGCCGCCAAACAAACGGGGGGGGGTCTATTCCACCACGGGACAGTGCTGAGCAGAGGAAAGGCTCGCGATGCTGGGACTGCCGAATGACTATGTCTCCCCGAGACACACAGCCAAGGAACTGATGACACAGAATCTCACAGGGGAGCCCCCACTTGCATGAAGTTAAGGAGTGGGCAGAAGAGATCAGAAGGGACAGGTGCTGCAACACTGGTGGCCTCTGTCTGGAGCAGACAAGGTTGCCTGGGATACACAGGCATGAGGGAACTGGCTGGGGTGAAGGAATTGTATCCACAGGAGTGAGTGGAATGGATGTCAGTATATATCAGAAAGTATCCAGGCTGGTACATCTTAATTTAAGTGATGTTAATTTTAAAAAGGAAGGAAGGAGGGGCTGGAGAGATGGCTCAGGGGTTAAGGGCACTGGCTGCTCTTCCAGAGTGAGTTCAATTCCCAACAACCCCATGGTGGCTCACAACCATCTGTAATGGGATCTGATGCTTTCTTCTGGTGTTAGCAACACTGTGCTCATATACATAAATAAGTAAATCTTTTTTAAAAAAAATGAAAGAAGAAAAAGAAGGAAGGGAGGGAGGGAGGGAGAAAAAATAGAGTCTGGAGATATGGCTCAGATATTAAAAGCACCAAATGCTCTTCTAGAGGACCTGGGTTCAATTCCCAGCACCCAAATGGTAATTTTAGTTCCAGTTGATCCAATGCCTTGTTCTGGCTTCCTTGGGTCTACCAGGCACAAATGTAGTATACAGACAAACATGTGGCCAACAACACTCATGCACTTAAAATATATATAAAATAAAAAAGAAAAGGGAGATGAAGGTTAAATAAGGAAAGAGAAGAGAAGAACAAAGGAAATTAAGTGCTGGAAAAGCTATCGGATGTGTGGGTATCAACCTGGGGTTTAGCATCTCTGCCTCTGCCTTCTGCCTGGCTCCAATGCTCTCTGAAGCAGAGTGCTGGTTCTGAGAGTGGACTTGGTAAGCCTTCTGTCTATGTCCTTCTCATCCGCAGTAGACACCGTACTTGACTCCGGACTCCCCCTCACCCCCCAACTCAGGCACAGCCCAGAATTCTCAATGGCCTTGCCAACCTGCCCTGCAAACTGATTCAAGCCAAGACATCCCCAGCCTGGAGTAGAAGCCCTCCACAGTCAAGGGCAATACCCCAACCATGTCAGTTTAGCCAACACTCAGGACAAACCCATCACAGATATTCACGGAACGAGCCGTGCTAAACCCCATCCTGTAGCTGCTGGCCCAGAGACTGATTTAAATGGCTGGTCAGACCCCAGTGCCTGCAACCATCACCCAAGTGCTGGCATCTACTGCTCCATCCCTGTCCCTACCTGTTTCCTCTGGGTTTATGGGCTTTTATCACCCAGCTCTGAGTGTGCACAATCTGTCACCTATTAACACCAGCTCAGGGGTCCTGTGGACTTGTTCCCCCTCGGAACAAGAGCATCTATGCCTGTTCTGCTATGAACATGAACCATGCTTAGGGGCGTGGCATCAGTCACACAACTCATCTCCATGGGGGGGGGGAGTTCATCTCTTTCACTAAGAATAAGCCAGGGATTGTCTTTCCTGCTTGTCCCCTTGCTATTATGGAGGACCAGAGTGAAACCTTGGTGAGCATGGTATCTGGACTCCCAGCCTGATCCCAAAAGCCATGGAGGTGCCCATATCCACCTCATACCTTTTTGCTTCTGTGGCTTCTTAAATGAACCATCACCATTGAGTCTTTACATCCAGCTCTTAAGTGAAACTCAATTCAGGTGGCAGCCTGAGTCACTGCAGACCCACCTAATTGGACGTGACAGCCATGATTTATTTACTGTGGCCGTCTGTGCTTGGAGCCTTAATCGCATCTAACACTCATCTTATCGCCAGCCTGCTCGGAGGACCAGAAATTCAGATTTTTTTTCCCCTAACATCCCAAATCCCCAGTAATGAGAGGAGGGAGTGGAAAAAAACATAAAGGGATTAAATTTGCTTCCGTAACCTAGCCCAGGTGTTTGATTTTTATTGGTTATGGTTAATATAGATATTTAAAGATACAAGGAGGGAAGCAGTCAGTTTTGAATATCCTGGATGTAAGCAAGGGGACACTACCTCTTATTTGGCATTTAGCTACTTTAAAAAATGGGACGGGGGCTCAGTGAGTAAGAGCGTTCACATCTCAAGCATGAGGATCTGAGTTCAAGGACCCAGCACATAAAATGCTGGACCTGGCTGTGCATGTACCTGCCACACCAGTGACGTAGGAGGTAGAGAGGGGAAGAGCTCTGGGGCTTGCTGGCTGCCGGTCACAGTCAGCGAGATCTCAAGAAAATAAGGAAGAAGATGATAGACCAGGGCATCCATGTCGTCCTCTAGCCTCTGCAAGCTGACCTGAATGCACGTGTGTGCACACACCACACCACAGAGAGAAACATGAGAATGTATGTGTGAATATGTGCATGCAGGTGAAGGTGCATGAGTCTGCTCACCTGTGTGTGGGGTTGGGGGGGAGGCGCAGGGGCAGAAGTCAACCCTAGTTAGTGTGCCTCAGGTCTACTTTGTTTTCTGGGATGGTTGTTGTCACTGGGACCAGGGGCTTCAAGATTTGGTTAAGCTGGATGGTCAGTGAGCCCCAGGCATCTGCCTGTTTCTACTTCCCCAGGACTAGGATTGTAAGAATGCATCAACACACCACATTTTTAAAAAATGTATTCATTTGCCAGGCGTGGTGGCGCATGCCTTTAATCCCAGCACTTGGGAGGCAGAGGCAGGNGGATTTCTGAGTTCGAGGCCAGCCTGGTCTACAGAGTGAGTTCCAGGACAGCCAGGACTACCCAGAGAAACCCTGTCTCGAAAAACCAAAAAAAAAAAATGTATTCATTTATTTTCACTTACATGTATGTGCCTGTGCCTATGAGCTCATGTGCACTGCTTTTGTGAAGTACCTGTGGAGGCCACAAGAGGGCACCAGATGTCGTGGAACTGGAGTTACAGATGGTTGCATACTACCTTGTGGGCGCAGGGAACAAAACCTGGGTACCCTTTGAGAGCAGGCAGTGCCAAGAAGTAGGGTCCCCTTGCTTACATCCAGGATATTCAAAACTGACATTTTTCCCTCTTGTATCCTTAAATGTCCAAATGTCTTAACTGCTGAGCCATTTCACAAACACACCCACCTTTTCATGTGTGCTTTTGGAAACTAACTTGTACTCTCATGCGTATATGGGGAGCGTTTCCCCAATCTACCCACCTGAGTCCCTAAATATGCTCTTGTTCCCCACTTGTGTTTTATTATTTTTTAATCATTCAATTTTCAGGTTAGCATACAAAATAGTGGGTTTCACCATTCGTCTTCATGCACGAATCAGTCTACTTCAGCACCTGCCTCTTTAGTAGGGGCAAGTCACCAAGTACCACGTACCCAGTGAGTGACACACCAAGCTGATCCTACAGTTCCACTTGCCTCCCGACTGATAAAACATTCTGTCTTTCAAAGCCTGCATTTATTTTATATCACATTTATTGGACTCAGATCTACTTTAGATCAGATAATGAACGCTACAGATGTCAAGAGGCAATGAAGTTCTTATTGTCATTTGGTTCCACGTTTAAAATAGAAAAACAGGTTTTCTTTTCATTACCTTGACCTACACTCTTCCCTGCCATTAAGAAACACATGTTTCCTGGAAATATCCTATAACCGTTGAATGCCTGGGAAACCATCATTGCACACATTCATAATGTGTTCTAGCCCAGGATGCTGGGCTTCTGACAGAGTACCCGGGGAACACTCAGAAAGACCCGAAGGCATTTTTAGAGCATCCAAGCAAAGTAGAAGAGAGTTGTGGCAAGAGGAACTAAACAGAAATAGAGTCAGGGAACAGGAAGAAAAGAATCCAAAGGCTTGCAAGGTGATATGAACCTTGCCTCTGGTATTTTTAAAGACAAAACTTGTGCCACCAAAGGCAGAAGATTAACGTAGAAGTCTGAGGCCAAATGCTGGAGATCTGAGCAAAGCCCCAGCACTGAGCCATGGGCTACTTCATTTCACCTTAGTTTCTCTCCCCTCTCTAATGTCAGAGGAGTTCTCTGTCAAAGTGTATTTGTTGAGCTGACTAGGAGTGTGTCCAACCTTGTTGTTCTAATGAATAAAGGGCTGCGGACATGGCTGAGTTAGCAAAGCCATTGTCATGAATGCATGATGACCTGAAATGGATCCTCAGAAAACATATTTAAAAAAAACAAACAAACCTGTGTTTGTAATCTCAGCTCTGGGGAGAAAGACACAGAGGGATCCTTGGATATCTCTACGAGGCAGTAAATATGAATTGGTGAAAGAGAGAGAGAGGGAGAGAGAGAGAGAGAGAGAGACAGACAGACAGACAGACAGACAGACAGACAGACAGAGGGGAGGAACAATTGAGAATCCCTCACAGTAAATTTTTCCCATAGCCCCAAGTTCTCTGATGTCCCTTCTTTGAGCATTGTTGTCTATGTCACTCTCTCTGACAATAGATGGCTTATTCCACCTAGTAGAGAATGGTCACAAGTAAGTCTGTGCATCCCAGTACTGAATCTGAAGACAGTCCATTGTAAGGCTTTGGGGAAAGGCAGGAGCTATGTTAAGAATACTCCCAGAGGCCGCCTTATTACCTTGACCACAGTCACTGGGGTGAAGCCAAGGCTACAGCCCAGTTGGCATCAACTCCAGCCACACCACAGCATGAAGAACCTGCCCATGAAGACTCTCTGAAAACATCAGCCCCCCTACCAACATCTCTACATGCTTACGTAAGACCCGGAGTGAAAACTGCTCAACCATGCCCTGCCCGTGATCAATAGCAAGACAAGAGGAAATGATAAGCCTACATTATAGGGTAATTTCCATGCAGCAGTAGCAAAGAGAATCCCAATTCTATTAGCTCCCAGAGCTGGTGTGGGACTGATGTTCTGTGAGGCATGTGAACGGGGAAGAAGGAATCAGCTCACTGGGCTGCACTTAAAACAGAGGGGCAGATGCCAGGCAGGCAGCTACAGACTTTCCCAGAGCGTTGAAACATTCTATTATCCTGAGAATTAGTACGTGCAAAGCATTAAGTGTAATGGGTGTCATAAAGTAAGGATGTGACAACTGGCAGTTATTCCTATTATCATTTCATGTGCAAATTAAGTTTCATATATACCATGCCAAGCAGGTCACAAGTAAAAGCTGGTTATCTTTGTCTCTCTCCTTGGTGATCTAGATGAGAAAAAAAAATATGCAGAGGCAGAGATGGTAGTAAAAGAGTTCATGGGGACTGAGGGGATGACATGGTTGATGGACTGCCTGCTGTATAAGCCTGAGACTCTGTGTTCCACCCCTAGAACCCACTGTAGATCAAGCATGGTGGCACACACCTTTAACCCCAGCACCCAGGAGGTAGAGGCAAGTGGGTCTCTGTCAGTTTGAGGTCAGCCTGGTCTATATAGTGAGTTCCAAACCAGCCAAAGCTAACTAATGAGACCTTCACATATCGAAACACAACAGAAAACAATCCCATCAGGCATAGTGGCATGCATCCATAATCCCAGCAGGAGATCTGGAAGCAAGGGGGAACCCTTGGGCAGCTGCTGAGCCAGGCTAGCTAGAATGATGAGATCTGGGATCAAGGAGAGTCTCTTAGAAAGTCAGCTGGAGAATGCATGACATAGGAAATCATGTGACATTGACATTTAGCCTCTATGTGCATGCATACACACATGCGCATGCATACACGTGAACATATATACACACATCACATAAAAACAAGTGAACAGCTGTCCCATAGTTGGGTCTTTGACTTTCAGAATTATTCTTTTGTTTCTCCCTGTTTCTGACCCTGCTTCTAAGATGTCTTCTACGTCAAGATGGTCTCTCTCAGTCAATGGTGTTGTTAAACTAAGACCTTGAAGGTCTGAGCCTCTCTTGGCTTTCTACAGATGTCCACAGAATTCCTTTTCTTCTTCATGCAAACCAAGAACTGCTTATCCTTGAGGCATCCCATCATCGTTGTCATCTTCATCATCATCATCATCATCATCATCATCATCATCATTTTTCTTCTCTCTCTCTCTCTCTCTCTCTCTCTCTCTCTCTCTCTCTCACACACACACACACACACACACACACACACACAACACACACTCACTCGTACACCACAAGCATCTTTCATCATTTCCCCATTTACCTCCCACCTTACCTAGCTCTAGTTTGCTTCTGGTATCAAAGGGTAGATCACTGGAGATTCATCAGAGGTGGCTACAGTCACCATTTTCAAAGCTGCTTTGCCACAACTCCCACTAAGCATCAGCTATGGGAGCTGGAGAGATGACTCCATGGTAAAGAGCTCTTCCCGCTCTTCCAGAGAACCTGGGTTTCCCAGCATCTACCTGGTAGCTCACAACCATCTGTACCTTCAGTTCCAGGGAGTGTAATGCCCTCTTCTGGCCTATATGATCACTGCACATATGTAACACAGGTCATACATACACACAGACACACACACACACACACAAAAATAGAATAAATCTTTAAAAACTCTAGAGTCAAATACTCCCTTCTGTAAGCAGTGGAAGGCTCACTGGCTACACTTCACACTGGGAAGTTTCCACCTTTGTTCTCTTGGGCCCCTCAACTACCTTGCCAAGAAGCCCAGGTGCCAAGTTGGTAAGACCACACAGAGGGAGAGGGGTTAGAGGTCAAAGGTCATAAGGAGAAAATAGCCCCAGCAATCCAGCAACCCCAGCTGAGTGGCCAGCAAATGAGAAAACTCACCCTACACTATACCATGGCAGCAGAGATAGGAGTTGCCATGGTCACGGTGTCTCTTCACAACAATGAAACCCTGACCAAGACAGTGTCTTCTTTCTTTGCTTCTTCAAGGCATCGCTAGGTACAACACTTGCCAAATCATACTCGAAAATTAGGGTTCGTTTGCACTCATACCATATCTTATCAACGTCTTAAGTCACCTTTTTGATTGCTGTGCTAAGACACGGTGACCAAGAACTCACAGAAGAAACTATTAAGGGGTGACAGTTTCAGAGAGAGCCCACAACCATCATGGTAGCAGGAAGACAGGCATGGCACTGGAGCAGTAGCTGAGAGTGTCTGCTCCATAGACAGACAGGCAGCGGAGAGTTAATTGGGAATGGCATTGGCTTTTGAGAACAAGGCCACACCTCCTAATCTTTCCCAAACAGTTCCACCAACTGGAATTAAGTATTTAAACCTATTATCCCATGAGGGATATTCTCAAACTACCACAATTGCATTTATTATTTTTTTTAAATTTTGTGTGTGCATGCCAGGATATACACAGTGCCAAAGAACATGATACATGGAGGGCAGAGGACAACTTAGAAGAGTCAGTTACCATCTTCTGCCATTTATGACCCAGGAAACGAACCCAGGTTCACCAGGCTTGACAGCTGGAGCCTTTACCTGCTGAGCCATCTCACAGGCTCCGGATTATTGTATTTTGAACTGATCTTATTTTTTTTTGTCTGATGACTGTCCACCCGTAGAGAAGGTACAAGCTCTACTCCACAGGGCTCCTTCTTTAGTTTCTTTCATTCACTCGCAAATTCTCAGCCCATAGAGGCTAGGTTTAGGAGGTGTTAATAAAGTTTTATTGGCAGAAGGAACGAATGACATTTCTGACTTCCTGAAAGAGGCTACCTCACCCCAAGTCAGCAGTAACCTGGAGCGTCCACGCACCTCTGAGGGTCTTCTCTTCCCGGAATCAATATTGTCTGTACACATGCAAAGTGAGATGCTTGATAGTTTATTCTGTGTCGCGATAAATTCTTGACCGCGTATTTATTTTCTGGCAAGTGACAAGAGGTCTCCAGAAAAATAGGGAGCCTTGAATGGCTGGGATTCGCAAGGGAGAATTGAACGTTTATTAATCACCATTACAAAATGTGCAGCCCTCTCCGTTGCCGAGGTGGCGGGTGAAGAGGCACAGAAATTCAAAATGAAGATCGACTTTTTCCAGGAACCAGGAACCCACGTGTGCCACAAGATTTGAGGTAGATTTTGAGTTAAACGACTATTTTCTTTTCTGATAGGGCAAAAACCAAACCAAGCCAAACCAAACAAAAACAAAACAAAAAGCCAAAACAACAACAACCAGTATCTCTTCATTTATCATTTATTACTTTATCTTATCTTCCTGTGGTGGCAAAGGAAAGAAAATGACAAGTTTAATATAAAAGTATATAAAATATATAAATAATTATATATAAATATTTAAGTATAAATATAGTATTTCTGCATTTTCCTTCAGGCAAGCAATACTGTAGACGCCATCGTTACATTTTTTTTCCCCCTAAACACAACAAACTTTGCAGACTCCTGGCACCGTCCTTTCAAAATCCTAAGCGCTGAGACACCTTAGCATCTGGTTCAGTTTTCCATAAAAAGCTTATTTAACAAGCACCATGAATCTTCACGCACCCAAACAAAAGCAAGAGAGAGAGAGAAAAAGAACAAGAGACAGAGAAAAGAGAAAAGAGAAGGCTCCCAGCTGCATTGAGGTTTGAAGGACAGAAATTTGTGTTTTTCTAGCATGTGTACTTGTTTTGAAAAGGAAGGGAAGGGAAAATTAATTACAGCTCAAAATTCACTGGAGCCCTGTGTGTGCAGTTCTTACACTTCAGTTGTTCTCTCATTTCCCGGGGGCTGTCTGTCTACCTTACTGTCTGACACAGGGCTCTTCACTGGGACCTGGAACTCTGGTTCACCTAGGCTGGGTGGACAGCAAGGCTTGGGGGTGTTCTTGTCCCTGATCCCCCAGTACTGGGGTTCCAGGCAGAGGCTACCCCACCTGACTTTTCTATGTGGGTTCTGAGGATAGATCTTGGATCTTAATGCTGGTAACTCCATCATTTTACAAACCGAGTCACCTCCTCAGCCTTCATTTCAACTTCTGGACATCAAGTCCACACACTTAAACTCCTGGCAGATAATTTCCATGGGTAAACATTCAGTCCTTTCCCTAGGAAGCCTTTGCCTTATTCACTTTCATCCCCCTGAAGCAACAGAGACTCAGTACTGCTGCAGAGACAGTGGGATGGTCCGGGATATTGTCATTCTCCCCGCTCATGGGAGATAGTGCAGGATGCATGCGGCAAGACCCTAAGAAGAATTTTGTCTTCCAGCATATTACACACCAGAAGGCCATCATTCCTTGCTCCATAATGGAACTCTGGTACCATCAGACAAAGAACGTCTTGGCCCTCATCCAAATGGAGAGGCCATCCTGCACGGTTCGCACAGACCCAAAGCAGATGAATAGAAGCTATCCCATCGGCTTGTTCCCAGTGGATGAAACACAATGAACTTAATGAGGCCCAGGACTTAAGCTCTCAACACTGAAGTGGGAAGTGTCAGCTGACATGTCTATAGGGGGCAGGAGGTCCAGTGACCTGTGTCGCACGTGGCATGGTACAGAGCCCAAAAAGCCACTGACGGCTTCACACCCTTGCTGCAGAAAATTCGGCTTAACTTTCAGATCATCCGGCTTATAAGAGAAAACTAGATTCTTAAATAGAATGTCTGAGTTAATATAATAAAGCATGGGCCAATGATGTATTTTTATAGACCAAACACTCTGGGCTGGTACTTGCAAGTGTTTTCATGTTTGATGGATTAGGAAGTAGGAGAATCTAATGAGTGTTTGGGTTAGCGTCTGTGATGTGTGTCAGAAATAGGTGTACTTTTCCTTTCCCAAGCAATGTGACTCTGAAGCTCCGCCCACTAAGAGGGGGGACTTTTACCCCATCCACCGAACATGGATGACTTTCTACACTGACCACTACAGCCCTGGTCACACTCTTGAATAGCTTCAAAGTGAGCCCAGGGTAGCTTCCTGGGCTATGGAGACATCTATGCCTACAGACTTGAGCTGAAGACTTATCAGCCCCAGCAGCAGTAGGGTCCAGCTGAGAGCCAATTGATCTCAGTAAGAGGAGCTGGCTTGGCCTGTGAGAAGAATTGCCCAGCTAAGTTTAGCACAGACGCTGACCCCATAACAGTGCAATAAGAAGCAACCGTTCTTCCAAGCTACATATTAGGGTGGTTTGTTCTGCATAAAGTAGGTGAACCATTCCTCTAATCCTAGTAATAATTACTACCACAAACTCAATATTCCTCCCCTGTAACATTAGTATAGGAAGAGTTCCACGGGATAGGTGCCATCCAGTGAAGCATTAGTGTAGAGTAAGTCTTCAGTGGATTATCATCACCTAACACCTTCAGTGTGTCTTTTAAAACAATTCTTTCAGGGCTGGGTGGATAACTCGGCTGATAAAGTCCTTGACATTCAAACAGTATGGACAGTTCTAGTATGATTCCTAGAATTCTAACACTAAGGAGGCCGAGAGAGATTGATCTCTGTCCTGCACACACACACACACACACACACACACACGCACACACACACACACACACACACACACACCAGTGATACCTATAATAATAAGGCTTAATTTTACCAACTCTAACATTTGGCAGGCTCTGTATCTCAGAAACTGGAAGGAAGCAAATTAGGCAAAGCCACCTACCGAGCGAATGTGTTGGCCCTGACTCTGACTTGGGGATTGTCAAGAACTTGGCGAGCTCATTTGGTAACTTGAAAGTGCCATTGTGTGGGCACTGATACCAGAGAAACTTTCAAATAATCCAAACAAAGGCTGCCTCTTTCCCTGGCTGGAGGCTGGTTGTATTTATAATTCTTGGCATGCACCTTTTAGGCACCAACAAAGCCATGATGCACAACCCCCTCTGCACTTAAGATTTTCTTCTTTATCGGTGCTACCAAATCCCATTGAGGGAATGAATTCCATCTTGATTAGTGTGTGAAGTCTTGGCAAAAGAGTTCTTTCCCTCTTCTTTTTTTTTTTTAATTTGAGAATTGTATCTATCATCTGTCTTATCTATCAATCATCTATCTATACTGAAATATGATCACATACATCCCCATTTTCCAATCCACCTGCATCTCCCACCATACTCCCCCAACATCTCCCCCTCCCAACTTCATGTTTTTTTTTTTTTGAACCTAAGTCCAATTAGTGCTGTGTATATGTGCATGGGTATGGGGCCATCCGCACCATTAAAAAAGAATGTCCCTCTCCCAACAGCCATCAACTGTCAATGGTTCCTCCTAAATGGACAGGGATTGGGGAGTTCCCACCCCCATCCATGCTGGGATCGTTGACTGGCCTGAGGTGGTATAGGTCGTGAGCAGGTAACCATGGCAGCTGTGAGTTCATGAGCTCAGCAGCCATGACCGTAAGACAGCTTTTCATAGCTCTCCTCCCATCCTCTAGTTCTTTTGCATTATCTATCTCCTCTACTGTGATGTTCCCTGAGCCTTGCCAAGGGCTGGGATGCCGATAAAGTCATCTTATTTAGGGCTAGGCACTCAAACGACAAGAGGTGGGGAAACTCAAGGGACTGTCTTAGGGTTACTCTTGCTGTGATGAAACAGTTTGCCCAAGTTGAGGGAAAGAGGGTTTACTTGGCTTACACTTCCACATCACAGTAGTCTGTTGTCAAGGAAGCCAGGAGAGGATCTCAAGCGGGGCAGGAAGCTGGAGGCAGGAGTTGGTGCAGAGGGATGCTTCTGATTGGCTTGCTCCTCGTGACTTTCTCAGCCTGCTTGCTTATAAAGCCCAGGGATACCAGTCTAGGGATGGCACCATCCATCAATCACTAATTAAGAAAATGTCCTACAGGGTTGCCCACAGCAGCCTGACATAATGAAGGCATTTGCTCAACTGTGGCACACACTCTGTGTCTGTGTCTGTGTCTGTCTGTCTCTCTGTCATGACTCTAGCTTGAGTCAAGTTAGTGTAAAACCAGCCAGAAAGGAACTAAGTGCCTCGACTCTTTCTCCAGCCCTAGGACTGTATAGCTGGTTCATGACTGAGTGCTTCTTCCAGAGTGAATTACATTCAATCACTAAAAACTGGATCTGGAGGAACTGTGGGGGTCAGTGGTCCCTTCACAGCTGCTCTCAAGCCCTAGCTTTTAAGAAGTTTCCTCCAAGAGCCTGTACCTCTCATTCACATCCTGCTCAGCGTCTTTTCCTTGATAATCTCCTTTGTTGAGGTCACTACTCAGTTTGCACCCACCAGTGATGGACAGCCACGAGAGACATGTGTCAGCATCAGATCTGAAGAGTTCTCCCAGGGTTCTGACCCCCCTGGTCTTAGGCGTCTCACAGGGTCTGTGTTCATGTACATAGGCAGCTAGGGTCCCATGGACTAGAAAACCATATTGCAATCAGCCACCCAGAGGGACTGTAGAAAGCTTTATCTGTACCCTTAGCTTTTAAAGGGCCATAGCTAAGGACATCACCTGAGTCAGTACTGAATGTAGCTCAGAGTACCCATAAACTCCGATCCCCTGTACCAGGCACCAGGCCCAGGGGTGTGGGAGATCAACCAAAGCAGCCAGAGACAAAGCCAACAATGAGTTCAGAAGTTGGCAGAACTCCTCATTCTCCAGGGTGCTGACCCACATTGTTTTCCTTTTGGAGTCACGTTAGCAGACATTTGATTATGTCAACGAGATGAAGAGATTTAGACAATTTGGGGGGGAAAACAGCAGAATGGGTGCGTGGTATATGGGAATACATGGCCCTTAGCTCCCTGCCTCTCTCACAGTCTGATCCATATCTTCCTGGTTCTGGGACTTAAGCTGAGCAAGTAAGAGTAACATGGGAAAGCCACAGGAAGCTGTTGCCACAGCACTGCGGAATCTAACTGCTCTGTGACTGCTAGTGATCTGGGCAAATTATATACTCGGTCTGTTGAAAACGGGGAGAGGGGGGGTTCATTACCATGTCTGATAAGGTAACCTGCTTTGAGGAAAGACCATGTCATCCTACAAACCCAACTCACCCCATCCAGGGGGCCCTTGGTTTCTTACACCTCAGTCTAAGGGGAATAAGCAGAGGCCCACAGAAAGCGCAGTTATTACAATGAAGTCCCCAGCGGCTGGGAAGGTGACAGATTAATCATCTCACACTCATTAGGCCTCCGTGACTGTCACTCCGTGGTGCTTTGTGGCCCCTCCTTTGATGTTCTATAAATGGGCTTGGCTGCTTGTTTGAAGACAGAACATTCTAGAAGCCAGTGTAAAATTCCCAGGAGGGAGGGGGCTTTTTTTATAATCACCATTATGACTCCATTATGGGACACTTTTTTTTTTTTTTCCTTATTCCATACGGAGTTCGGAGTGAGTGCCAGAGCGCTTAGAGAGGTTTTTCCCTGGAGGCTTTGTAAACACAGACACTGGAGCAAGCCTTCCATTAACTAAGGGCCAAGTAAAATCTGCCAGCGAGTGCACGGTTGGAGCAGGGATCCAGAGGAGGAAACGGTCTCTTTGGATGGTCTAGGCTGCTTCTCAAATGTCCTGGTCCCTGTGCTGGGCACAGGGTTATCCCACATCAAGCCCACACCCTCTCAGGGAAGATTTTTATCTCTCATTTGCCAAAAAGACAGAAAAATATAGATGACTACACACCTCTAGGAGGTGCCCTAAGAGGGGAGAAAAGAGGCGACTTGAACCTTCAGAACCATACCCTTCTCTTTTAATCTGTTCAATTCTGTTTGAATGCACACACTGATGAACTGGTTAAATTAGATGCTGAAGTGGTAGCAATCTGTAGGGAGAGAAAAAGTAGGTATTTTTTTTAATGTAATATTTTCTGTAACTTTATACAGAGGGAAAAAAAACCTACTTCCTTAGCAACAGCCCTGCTTCCTGTTTCCTAGAGACTGATCAAGGATAGAGGGTGGTACAGCCAAGCCAGTACCTGGACCTCAAAACTCTGGGTGAGGGTTTTCCAGAGGCAAGCCACTTCTACATGGGACTACAATGGGACTACACAAGCTAAGCAAATTGCCACTGAGACACACTTCCAGCTCCCAGTTCTTCTTTGAATGTTGTTTAAGGTGGCTTTGGGGAAAGAGACCCCCCCCCCGCGTCTCTCCCATAGTATGGATTTAAGACCCTATGATTCCCAAATATCTTCTCCTGGCCACCCCTATCTCTAACATAAAGTCCTAAGGCATTCTTGATTGTGACTGATGGTCATTTCCTAAGGGTATCCCATCTAGACTTAACATTGGGGTCTACTTTGTGTACTATGGGTGGTGGATAAAAGGACAATTTCTATCTATCTATCTATCATCTATCTATCTATCTATCTATCTATCTATCTATCTATCTATCTAATTTATCTTATCTTCCTTCCTTCCTATCTTTCTTTCTTTCTATCTACCTATTTATCTATGTATCTATCTAGTGTGTGTGTGTGTGTGTGTGTGTGTGTGTGTGTAATCTCAGTTTCCTGGGATGAGATGAAGTGGGAATTAAACGGCCAATGGTTGTAGCATCTCCCTGTGAATGGAGAGAGCTGGGCTGTCTACACAGTATGGCTGTAGAGCAAATTATATGTTACAGGGTTAATTCCTCAGTATAGATACACCTGTTTCCAGAACCACAGGCCACATTTCTTAATGATCGTCTTCTTCTCCAGACAGACCCCACCCCTGCCACAAGCCTTCCCTTTGATTTATTTTTTCGGGGCACTCACGGTGTTGAAGGGTCCAGACCCACTTTCCTTGGAGAATAAACCCCACTGAGAAGTTGTGTGAGGTTACATTCAAGTGTGACAGTTTTTGAAAGAACACATCCTAGTTAGTAGTTAGCATAATTGTCAACCTGACACAGCCTAGAACTCAACTGGAGAATGTCTCAACAGAGTAACTGTCTTTATTGAATTGGGTTGTGTGTGTGACTGTAGGAGGTTGTCTTGACTATTAATTGATATGGAAGGGTCCAATACACTGCGGGCGGCACCATCCCTAGGCAGCTGATGCTGAGCCATATAAGAAAGCATAAGCCTATGCGAGAGCCAGCGAGTAGCATCCTCCATGGATGCTGCCTTCAGATTCCTGCCCGAGTTCCTGTCTTAAGTTTACTCAATGATGGATTGTGACCATGAAGTATAAGCTAAACAAACCTTTCATCCTCAGGTTGCTTTTGGTCAGAGTGCATTATCACTGCAAAGGAATAAAAAACAGAACAGAACAAACAGAACAGAAGCTAGGAGAAGGAAAAATAAACCAGAAATCAACAAGAATTCTACCTACGGAGGGAAGAGGTGAGTTGCAATGGGGCAATGGTGGCAGGGGACATTGAGACCTCAAGTTCCATTTCCATATGGGTAGACTGAGGCTCGTGGGGGCTCAAACTTCCCTAAAACTAAAAGGCTGAGCCAGGATGAGCTCTGCTAGCCAGCCTCCACAGTGGTCCCGTTTGGGTAGCATCAAGGAGAAGGCAAGGTCACACAGGTCCTATGAATGGAGCCTCAAACACCAGTTGCTGGAAGTAGTCCTAATATATATTTACCTACTGCTTCTCATTTAAAGCCACCAGAGCATGTCACAAGAGAGAATGGGTTTCTCTGCCTGTGGGAGGTTCCCGCAGTGACACTGGGCATCTTGGTTGGTTCGCCTCTCCCCTTTCCCTTCTGTGGGAGGAGCCACGTCCCTGTTCCTGGAAGCATTCACTTCATCCCAGCAGCGCAGCCTACAGGGCAGGAAGCAACTAGCTCTCAGCAGAGATACCACTGTCCCTTTCTGAATCACCATCTGGCCGGATACAAGGCTGGAAGAGGAATGAGTGTCCCTAGATAGGCTGAGTGTTATCCAAGGTGACACACAAGCTGGCTTGGGTGGGTGACATGGAAACCAGCCGCAGCAGCAGTGTGAGCAGCTAGTTTGAGGAGGGTGACAACTGTTTCGTTGCAGGCGTGCACTGCTTTGTGGAACCCTCAGGCACTACTACACATAAGCGGTCTGAGCCAGCAACTAGTGGCGAGGGTCCAATGTATTTGCACATGACCTCCAGGGGGCGCTATTGCACATTTGCAAGCCCCCTGCTTAAGCTGTTGGTGGGAGCGGAAGAGACATGTTCTTCAAGGGCAATGGGCACGGTTTGAGGCAGAGAAGACTTCTCCGGCAGACCACAGCTTGTCTCCTCTATGCTGATCACCATGACAGCGTTCCCCTTTTAGTTGCTTCTGAATCTGCTTGTCCTGCACAAGAGGTGCCGGAAACTGCAGAAGCTCAAGGCCCCTCTCCTCCTGGCATCCATCTAAACCCACTGCCCTTTTCTGCCAGAACAAGGGAACTCTGAAGCCATCTTGCTCCCGAGAGAGAGACAAGCACTCATTTCCTTTCTTTTTGAGCTCCCAGAGGTCTCAAGTTTCCTCCCATAGACGAGGCTGCCTGACAGGGTCCCAATGATGACGCTTCTTTCTGCCAAGTGTGATGGGACTCACTTTACTTCCAGTTTAGCAAAACCTTCATTTATTTAAACAAGAACAAGCCCAAATATCTTGCCCAATTTAAAAATTAAAGATGCTTGGGCTGGAGAAACGGCTCAGTGATTAAGAACATTGTCTACTGTTGCAGAGGCCGCAGATTTGGTTCCCAGAACCCTTGGTGGCTCATAGCCATCTATAACTCCGATTCCAGGGGGGATGTAACTGCCCTCTTCTGGCCTCTAAGGGTACTGCACACACACAGCGCACAAACAGATATAGGAAAATACTCACACACATAAATAAATCTTTTTAATTAAAGATGCTAAGTAAACAGTTAAATTATTTTTTTTTCTTTGAGCAAATGAAGAGTCATACCAGATAGGAAGTGTGTGGGGGTCATTTACAGGGACCGCGCAGGCAGGGAAACTTTCAGAAGGGAGTGTGGCAAAGAACCCATTTGTCTTGTGTAGATACATAGTTTGTCCAATTTAGAGACATAGTTTGCCTAAGTAGAAAGTCTCCAGTCTTGAGAAGAACCATGATACAGTAATAACTACAGTGAGGCGCAACACCATACCCATTATGAGGTGAGCCATTAAAGTGTTAAACACCAACAGGAGGTTTGTTGTTGGGAGGGGGTGGGAAGAAATATTCTTCCTAAATTCTTCAGGGACTTCAAACCATGTGCAGAGTAAGGAGGAGCCAGGCTGTTTCCCTCCCTCAGTGCCTCTCATCCAACAGCTCCGCTGAGCCAAAAAAAAAAAAAAAAGTTGACCTCCCACGGTCCCATTTTTAACTCAGTCCTCATGGGTGACTCATCTTCCCACTGTGCACTTCGGGATGACGTCACTGTCATCTGGACTCCATCTTCAAGTCATTCATCTCAGAGACTCTGACACAGATCCACGGACTGCAAGATCAGCCACATGACCGAGCCTTGTTCCAGGAAGTGTTCATTAACAGATAATAAAGGGACCCGAGAGTGAAGTGCAAGCCGATAGCAAGGACAGCTTCCATCTGAATGATCCAGATGACGACTTTGTTTTTGTTTTGTTTTAAAGCCGAGATGTTAAGATGGACTAATTACAAAGTTCTAGTCTAACTAGATGAGGCCCCTGCTCTTTGGTAAATGGGAAAATGAGGCCCCTGCTCTTTGGTGAACGGGAAAATTGGCCTCTATCTCAATGGCTTGTGGCCACATTATACTCAGCCAACACGAGGGGAAACAGAGCCCTTGCCTCATGGAGAAGGGATGCTCTGTCCTTATCAGGCAGCCTTTAAAAGACACACAGGGCACAGTTAGGAGAGTCTCTGTGACAGGCCTGGGCTCTGCAGTCTGAGAAGCAACTGTGTCTAACTCTCACCTTGGTGGTCATGAGCAGCTCTTTTGAGCTGTATTCATTCATTCATTCATTCATTCATTCATTCATTCATTCTCAACAGAGAAGGAGACTGCCCTCTGCACTGTTATGTATCGAATACCCTCCCCCTAGCTTCCACCCACCAGCAGCAACTTCTCCTACTCTCTGGTCAACAGCAAGACACATGCACATACGTTATTAAGTATCTTTGTGGAAGTGGGGTGAAACCAATCCTTGGCTGATCTCAATGAAAGCAAGGACAACTGTCTTCCCCGAGCACACTGCTCTTGCCTTGGAGACGGGAGCCTACCGGTCAGATGCCCCCAGCTCTACTCGGCTCTCAATCAGAAAGGTGGCCCAGCATGCCTCTGTGGGACTTCCACGACAATGTAGGTGTGATACACATAAGAGTAACATAAACAAATAGTTCGTATTGATTAAAAGTGTAATAGGTGCCTAATGTAATAAACTTCTATCAGCTTTAAGTCTCAAGAGGCCACTGGATGTAGGTACTGTGATGATCCACATGCAGAACTCAAGGCTCAGAGGAGCCGAGGAACCGGTCATGGTCACACAGCTGGGAAACTGTGGTGCTGGCTTTGAACCTCAGGATCCATCTCTGAGATGATCTTCTCGTCTGTGAGGCTGAAGCCAGAGTACACACCTACTGCTCACTCCTGACCCACTCAAGAGACACCACCCCCTCCTCCTTAGCACCTCCGTTTCATTTCTTTCCCAGATGACCCCATATGCACGCACCCTTAACATGCTTTGGTGAGATTTATTCACCTCTTCCAGCTTTAAGAATAGCCTGGTGGGTAAACACACTTGCATTTGCTGGCCACTGTAAATAGATTAGAGATGGCTGTGTGGCCCAAACAAAGTCAAAGCAACTCAATTACAGGCCATTTACTGGACTCATTATAAGAGAAACATCTACTTTAGACTCTACGAAGGGCAAGAGGCAGGAGCCACTGGGGCTCCCCGAGCAGAAAATGAGAGAGGTAATGACAATCTATGCCAAAGGGATGTCATTCAAGCCTAGAGGCTTCTGATGCAAATCCCCTCACCAGTTCAGCTGTAACTGAGCTATGTGTGATGGACGCATGCCTCCTCTCTCGGTGGCCCCATTTTATCATCTATAGGATTGTCTGTTGAAAGGGCTGAGTTATTTTCCAAGTGCCACGGAGACACAACTGTCTAGGAGCCCACAAGGACCACCCAAGCCACAGTGTCCAAAAGGACTTGGAGCTTTGACGCTTGGGACCCACAGGTTCCATCCTGTCTGCACTCGGCAAGACTAGCATAAAAGACCACACATTCTTTTGTCTGCAGCCAGTTCTTTGTTCAAAGATCTCCTCTGGGGGAACTCGAGAGAGAAGAGAAATCAGCTAACAGATTGTCATGTCACAGCAATGTGGCAGTGGGCGCAGGGATCTGAAGGGAGGTGAGGCGTGGTCCCTGCCTTCTGCACATCACTGTTGCGAAGGTTTCCATCAGAGCAGGGGCATCCTGGCCTGGTAGCTAGGTGTCCTCCAGGGAGAGAATTGAGGAAGGAAGCTCTTTCTATAAGACAGATATAGAGACCATGGAGGAAGAAGGCAAGAGAGACAAGGATCCCAGCTCCGGGGGTAGGGAGGTGGATGAAATCTGGAGAGTTGAGAGCTGCAGCCATCTCCCTTGTCCCTGTCTGCTGTATACCCTTCTTCTGTTTCCCTCCATGTCCCCATAACTCAGGACACGCCTTTCTAGGCAGAGTTCCCCATGCCTCTTGAGGTAGACTCCAACCCACCTGTCCGGAGGATGCTCCGAGGAATACGCTCAACTTCTCTAAGGACTCAGGAAGCACAGGCAGGAATGGCAACCTGCATCAGCATGAAACTCTATAAAGGTTCCTTTCCCCTCTGGCCAAGAGTTGGACTTGACTAATAATTCTTGGGCGGGGGGGGGGGGGCAAGACAAGACATATAGTTCATCTACTTAAAATTCAGGAGCCCCGGAGACTGATGTCAGACCTACAGAATAGCTGTGCACTAACACCTGAACATGCCAAGAACATTGCCCAGGGCACAGTGGCACACATTGGTCATTCCAGCATTGCCAAGGCTGAGGCAAAAGGAATGTAAGTTTGAAACCAGTCCATGTGACATGGAGTGTTCAAGGCCAGCTTCAGCGGCACTGTGAGTTTCAGAGTCCATGAATAGAAGGCAGATTTGGGAGGTGATGCTTCAGCTGGGAACGTGCTGCGTGCACAAGTGTGAGGCTCTGAGTTCAAACCAAGTGCTCACATAACATGCTGGGCATGGCGCTACATGACTGGATTCCTAGCACTGGGCAGGTAGGAGGAATGGGTGGATTCCTGGAGCTTACTTACTGGTGGGCCAGCCCTGCCTATGGTGGGAGTTGAGAGATAGTGAGACACCCTGCCTTGATTAAAAAAAAAAATCCCAAGACAAAAATAAACAAAACCTACCAAAACCAAAAATCAAACAGATGGATGCAACTCTCAAAAAAGTGAAATCTGAGGTTGCCCTCTGTTTCCACACCCATGCACATATGGGTGAGCACCTCATACACAAGAACACACATACATGCAAATATACACTAGACATACATACATACATACTTATGTATGCCACCCACTCACAATGCACACACGATACATTCATAATACAAACATATACATACTCTACTCCACAAACACATATACATACACACATGCACATACATACACATGCATACTAACATACATACACCTATGTATACACATGCATATACACACAAAACACACATGCACATTAACACACATATATGAACACATACATACATCACATACGCACTGTAATACACACATACAAACATGTCGATACATATATATGCAACATACATATGCATGCATACATACTTGTACAATAATACACACAGGTGCACAAAAATATGTGAATAAAAACAATACACATGCATATTAACACAAGTATATATACACATATACATACATGCATGCATGCATACACATACACACACACACACATACACACACCATCACAACAAAGAAACCAAATGCAGAAAAGACTGAGATTACAACTTGGTCCTTCTAGCCCCTCTGCTCACTGTACATAACCAGAAAGAGACCAGATGCCACAGGCCCACTCCTTATGGGTTAAATTGTGCACCAACACAGTCAAAGGCATAGTTTGGGGGAACTTGAGAGCCAAGATGACTTTTAAGTGGGTTAAAGAATGTGGAACAAAGGCAGCGGGTGGTGGGTCAGGAGGGCCCTCTGGTTCCTCTCTGTTCCAAGCTGGAGTCAATTTGCTGTTCAAATGTTTCCCACAACAGCAAATAGCTCTGAAAGTCTGCACCAAGGCTGGGCTGCCTGGCAACACAGATGTGTTTTGGAGGAGCTGGGGAGGGGACGGGGGCTGGAGCAGGAAACTACTTCTTTGCTTCTTCCCGAGCAGGGAAAAAAAAAAAAATTGCTCCTTTTGTCTGTTCCAGGAGAATGCATTTAAAATGACAAGCCAAAGAAAATGAAAACAAGCCCTTGCCTTTGGAGGCATTTGAAGAGGAGGAAAACGGACACTGGAGAAGAACATATGGGAAAACACGTCTCTAGGATCTTCTGGGTTTTCTTTTACTATGCCATCAATGCAAACTTGATTGTGTTTTAAGGGCTCCTCTGAGAATGGGGTGTCTGAGAACAGTGAAGCCCTTCTGTGACCTCATAGCTTTATGGCCAGTTGGAAATGCAGAAACAGAAATTACCAGGGCGATCCAGGTATCTGGAAAACGCCTTTGAGGAGTTGTGGGTTTTTTTTTTTTTTTCTTTTCCTTCAAATCCTCCAACATGAAAGAGATCAGAAGAAAAAAAAAGATGACTCTGTGAAATTGATTTATAACAGCATCAGGCAGTCTGCACTCAGCAATTAAGAGGAGTGGATTTGAGGGAGCCGGGCTGGATGGAGGTAGAAAAGGGAGAGACCTACTTCAAGCTCTGCCGCTTCCCCATGGGGCACGTGGCTGGTACTGCCAAGGGGTGAGGCAGCGAGCAGGGGCAGAGGTTTAGCAGCAGCGTCCCTGTGGTGGGGTCAACGCAACCCCATTCCTGAACACACACCCATATGCAGCCTCCCAATGAGACCCATCTCAAAGAGAGAGTCTTTGTGAGTTGTTGGGGGTTAGTGAACCCTGCGACCAATGACAAGTGTCCTTTGAAGGGAAAGGAAAGGGGACCTGGGGCAGAAAAACCACAAAGCAGTGACAAGAGGCAATGTGTAATGGTCAGAAGCTGAAGTGAGTGATGTGACCACAAGCTAAGGATGAAGGGCCACAAGGAGTTTACAAGAGGCAGTTGGGGATTTTTCTCGAGAGGTTTTGGGGAGGAGGGGGGAACCTTGATTTCTGATTTCTGGCCTCCAATCCTGCGAGTGAAGGAAGCTTTGCTGCTTCTAGTCACAAAGTTTGGGGCCCGTTGTCATGACAGATGCGAGGAACTCATGCTTACTTAGTGCGTGGGGTTCACATGCAGGTGTGTGCGCATGTGTAGGTAGAGGCCAAACATTAACTTTAGGGTCTTCTTCCATCAGCCTCTACCTTATTTATTTATTTATTTTTTGAGACAGTGTATCTCACTGAACCTGCAAGCTCATGGATTCAGCTAGAAAGGTAGGTCAGTGATCCAGGGACCCTCTGACCTGCTTCCACCATGCCAGGATTATGGATGTACTTTACCACACCACCCTACTTTTTCCTGTGGGTTCCGGGAGCCAAACTCAGGTCCCCTGATTTGTAACGGATTTGTTTATCTCTTATGCTCTTGACTGTGGATGTGATGTGACTAACTGTGCAAGTTCCTGGCCCTGACTCCCCCAAAATGATAGACTATAAACCTGGAACTATAAGTCAAATAAATCCTTTCTTTTTTTGGCTCTGGGGACACAAAAAGGGTCACCTGAAGGTATTGTGTCTGTACTGTGACAGCTGGAAAGTGACTGTTACCTGTTGGGACAGTTGGTTTTAACTCTCAACTTGACACAACCTAGAGTCAACCTGGGAGGAGAATCTTCTCAAAATAATGCTTTATTTTAAATTATGTTAATGTGTATGCTTTTGCATGTATGTACGTATGCACACATGGATGCAGGTCCCTGCACAGGCCAGAAGAACGTGTCAGATCCTCTAGAGCTGGAGTCACAGACAGGTGGGAGCTACCATGTAGGTGCTGGGAACTGCACTTAAGGCTTTTTTGCAAGATAAACCACTGGGCACTCTCTCTAGCCCCATGGAAGAGATTCTTAATGAAAAATTATCTAGATCAGACTCTCTTGTGGGTATGGCTGTGGATGAATTGTCCAAATGACATAGGAAGACTTAGCCCATTGTGGGCAGCATCATTCCCTAGGCACAGTATCTTGAACAATGTAAGAAAAGAGAAAGCCAGCTGAGAGCAAGAAACAGATCTGTTTGTCCCTTATGCTCTTGACTGCGGATGTGATGTGACTAACTGTGCAAGTTCCTGGCCCTGACTCCCCCAAAATGATAGACTGTAAACCTGGAACTATAAGCCAAATAAATCCTTTCTTTTTCTAACTTCCTTGTCAGGCTATTTTATCACAGCAACAGAAATGAAACCGTAATACTTCCCGTTTCTGGCTTGTCTTTAAAGCCACAAAGTCTGGCAATAAACTTTCCATTTGTCACCAGTTGCTGAGGTTGTCAAGTGGCCAATCCCTTCGGAAGCAGCATTAGAATACCCAGGGCCTGTAGCTCCTGTTCCTTTTAGCTCCATGGATGTGACATATACCCTAAAGGTTGGCCACTGTAAGCAGGTGGGCTGTCGGATTTAGAACTATATAATGTACTCTCAATCCTCATGACTGTCTAATTCAGGATCTTTTTACCAGCCCCAGAGGCTGACATCACTCCCTTCTCATTATATGTCCTAGTTACTGATAACTGCCTCTTTCCGATTTGCCTGTTCAAGACGTTTCATACAAATGGAACTACAGACACGAGAGTCATTTGTACGTGGCTTCTCTCAGCATCTTATGTTCGAGGTTCACCTTCACAACAGCACATAGGCTTCAATTTCTTCAAATTTACAGTTTTGATGGTTGTGAGCCATCAACCAGTTGCTAGGATTTGAACTGGGGTCCTTTGGCTCCACAGTCACTGCTCTTAGCTGCTGAGCACATGATTTAATTTCTTTTGAGGGCTTAACTCTCTTCCACTAAACAGGTCCCTAACATTTGCTGATTCACCTAGCAGCTGATGGGTGGGGTTTTGTGACTTGGCTGTAATGATAATGTTTCTGTGTACACTTGTGTCCTGTGTGCCACTGTGTAGGATCCTACCCTTAGAACACTGGTGGGGGCTGGTGACTCGCCCTTTGCTCTGGCTGGTTATAAACGAACTCTACTGGAATAGTCTTTAGTCCTGGTAAGAAAGAGGTGGGAGCCAGCTTCGGTACCATTAGTCAGTTACACTCTTAGAAAGCAACTCACCTCCCCTGCTTGGGAACTGGTACTCTTCCGGTCCTCCGGTCTATGAAGTCACATCGTATATCTCCTTAACTGCTTTCCTGCATTCGTCCTTTGTATTTATTGACTAGAACATGCTAAGAGTATATCACAGTTGGGATTGATTTTATTTATTTATTGAAACATGTTTAGATTATATGGAGGCCACGTTGACTTGGTCAGGGACTGGAGTCACTGACTGAGGTGACTGTGCCCCACTCACTAGTCACAGACATCACAGCTAGTGATTCAGCCATCAGTGTTCATATATGAGAGTCAGGGTTGAAAGGAAGATCTGTTCTGCACCGTCTCAGGCTACTGCATTCCTTGTCCATTTTATGGTCGCAGCTCTGCAAGATGAGGCTGTAAATGTCTGATATATATTTTTCCCCCATCCCTATATATTTGCGTATCATATATAAATTGTATGTGATATAATATCTAATAATATTATATAATATATCATATATAAAGTGTATGATATTATATTATAAAGTATACAGAATATATTATATAAAATATATGGTATATCATATATATAAAGTATATAGAATATATTCTATGTATTTATTTTGCATATTTAATTTATATTTATAGTTGTGATATATATTATATTCATTATATACATTATATTATCTATTCATATTATTATTTATTATTTTATATGCTTGATTATTTTATTATTCATTATAATATATAATATATTAATACAATATATAAATTATATAAGTGTAATATAAGTAAATATATTAAACATATTTAATTTATTATGTTATATAAATATATGTAATATATATGTGTATATATATATATATATATATTATATATATATATTAAAGCAGAGTTACCCTTTAGCAGGGTGACAATGCCCCTACTAGACACCTGAGAGCCCAGTACTAGGAATGGGTTGCCTCTTTTGGATATATTGGCCAATAAAGGTAATAGAAACTTCAAACATCATAGGTTATTACTAACACTCCTGATTATCCTCTAGAACTTGACAGTAACACCCTATTGCAGAATATGTCATAGACTTGAGTCATGTGAGAACATGGAGAAATCAAGCAGGTATTCCCAGGGGGATTCATTCCTCCTGGATAGCTTTCATACTACTAGAATGTCTATGACTGGTAGACAAAAGTAACCATCAATCTTACCTAGCTGTGAACCATTCAAGGTACAATAATGACCAGTCTGGCAAGCTATACTCACTAGTGCAATAGTGGTACATACATCAGGGGTGTAACCAACCACTTTCTGAACGGGTTTAAGGTCCATACCTGGCATCATTACTGGGGTCAGGAATCTGTATCTAAACAAGCCACAGACCCTAAGAAGAACCTACTGCTAACACTCTGTTAAATGGACAGACTATTAAATCATCTCTTGATAATTTATCTGTACACTCATCGATTAGCAAAGCTTTCAACTCTCATCAGAGACGTTTCTCTCTGCAATAGATAGTGAGTAACAAAGAGACTCACAACAAGTCAGTGCTTAGAGAATAAGAGACTGTGGGGGTGCTCAGACACAAATGGGACAACGACATCGCATCCTCTTCCTCCGAGGCTCAGGCTCACTGAGGAAGACGAGGCATACAGATAGTAAGAGCCAGAGGCAGTGGATGACTGCAGAGAGGTGGTTTTCAGGACACAGCAGGGCAGTTGCACCTACGAACTCACAGTGGCTGTGGTAGCATCCACTAGACCTTTGCAAGCTCGGGCCAGACAAAATCCCAGCATGGAGGTGGAAGGTGGGTACCAAGTCCCACCCCTAGCTGAGGAGCTACTGGCAACTGATAGCTGCTGAGAGAGGAAGAAAGAATTTGCTCTAAGAGTGTAGCCCTCTGTGGGCTCCAGTGGAAGGACACACATACATAAGAGTCACACTGGAGTAAATGAGATTTTAGAAAAGGACAATATAAAATTGGGTGAGTAGCCCGGGCAGTTAAGAGCACTTGGTGCTCATCCAGAGAATCCAGAGGACCACCCACATGATGGTCCGAATCATCTGTAACTCCAATTTAAGGAGATCTGATGTCCTCTGATCTGCATGGTCTCCAGGCATGAACCTGGTATACACACACACACACACACACACACACACACACACACACCACGAAGACAAAGTATTCACACACATCAGATAGTAAAATAAATAGATTTAAAATGTTTTTTATAAAAAGTTTGAAATCCCAACACCTATGTAAAAAAGTTGGCATGGTTGGTAGTGACTGTAGTCCCAGCAGGGTGCGCTAGAAATCGGTGGCTCCTGAAAGAGACGGACCCTGTCTCAAGGAAGTAAGGTGGAGAGTGATGGAGAAAGATAGATAAATATCCAGCATCAGGGGTGTAACATGGCAAACATGGCACAGTTGTATGTGCATGCAACCCAGACAAACATGTATCAATTAATCAACCAATCAATCAATGACTTGGAGAATGCAAGCCTTTCATTTGTTCAAGAGCAGGCTTTACATACCCGTTCTTGAGATGCTAATGGGGGGGGGAACATGGAGAACCAGCTTCCTCTTGTGGAGGGGGATCTAGGTGATACTGAGCATGAGGGATACCTTCTCACACTCAGCATCTCACACAGATCCAGCTGTTTCCCTGCTGAAGCACAGAGCCTTCCTGCCTGCACTGTAGGGCTCAGCATTCAACAAAACTCCTTGTGGGGTATAAGCTATCTGAGCAAAGCTCCACCTTATTGGCTAAATGCTGTGGTCTTCAAGGGTCTCTGGGATGTTCCCAGCTTAAAGTGTCTAGTGTCTGAGCAGACCCTGTACCCAAATGCTCTGGTCACTTCCTAGCCCAGATGCTCAATGGCATATGATCAACAGTGTGGGCAGAGCATGCAAGGCCCATCAAGAGCACAGGATCTTCCTCCAAATCCAGGGCCTGAGAAGAAGGCGCCCCACACAGGCGATGGATGGTCTCATCTCATCTGTCCACTGGCTGCATCTCTTAAAGGAAACTGGACATTTCTTCCAAAATCTGCTCCTGGCCACTGGACTTCTTCCCCTTTGAAAATGTCCTCGGTCGTGAATAAACTTGAAAGGGATAATGTGCCTTACAACCAAAATTTCTTGATCCAAATATTAGATGCAACGTGGTGAAAACTGTCCAACTCTGGCCTTGAAATTAAGGGATGGATTGAGTGGCGAAGCTGGGCAAAGGTACATCACTGGGTGACCTCTGGGAGTATCATAAAAAAGAAATGAGTTTTGTTTCTGAGATGGGCTCTCACTGTGTAGCCCTGGCAGGCCTGGATTTGCTATACAGACCAGGCTAGTCTTGAACTCACAGAGAACACCTGCCTCTACCTCCTGCATGCTGGGGTTACAGGCATGTACTACCATGCCCAGATTTTTGGTTTTTTTTAAAGACTCACAGAAGACAGAACGTTGGAAGATAAGGAGATGGAAAGAGTTGAGAATAGGGGAACACAGAATGAAATACTATAGGGTAAGTCATCAGAATGGACATTTGGTCATCTCAAAGCTATATCAGAAAATACCCAGATGTCTATATTGTATAACCTCACTTTATGATATTCCTCTTTTCCATGTTTCATCTATTTGTGGCACGCAGGTATGTGGCATCTTCTGCATGTGTGTGTGCACATTTCAGCAAATGTGTAGGCACATACATGGTGGCCCAAGGTGGATGCTGGGGACTATCCTCCATCTCTCTAACACCTTATTCATGGGAGCCGAGTTTCTCAATCAACCCAGAGGTCACAACAAGTTGCTGGTCTCCTAGCCAGTTCTGCTTTAGGCTCTTCTCGCTCTGTGTTCCAAGGCTGGAATCACAGGTGGGTTGCCCTGGCAACCTGAACTGCTGTCCTCCTACTCGAATGCCAAAGGTGTGACCCACTGAACCATAACTCCCAGTCCCCTTTCCACCTTTTAATATTTATTTATCTATTTACTGTATGTGTATTTGCATATGTGAATTTATATGTACTACACACATGCATGAGCTCACAGAAGCCTGGATCTAGACTTACAGGCATTTATGAGCCACTATGTAGGTTCTGGGAACTGAACCTAGGTCCTCTGTAAAAGTAGTAAGTGTTCTAACTGCCCCGCCTTCTCCCTGGTTCCCTTTTACTCTTATGGGATTTCCCTCCCGTTTCAAATAGTGAAGTTGGGGTTTTGGAACGAGAATGGATAACTCCAAGATAGATTCTCAGACACCGTTTTTCCTCTTGGTCGATGGGTTCCAGAACTGAGACGTGTGCGTCCATGTGCATGTGTGCATGGATGGATGTGTGTGTGTGCATGTGTGTGTGTGTGTGTGTGTGTGTGTGTGTGTGTGTGCAGGTGTGCATGTGAGCTGGGCCTTCTGTACTAAGGAACTTTGCCTCACGTTTAAAGCCAGAGGACACGAGATCTTTGCGAGTGAACAAGGCTTACCTCCTCGCATGAAGCCTGCCACGATGCATGATTAGGAAGCTGTGAGTGAGAAAATGTGGACACAAAGAGTCTCTAAGTATCCTCTCGTCTCCTGTACTCCAAAAGCCCTGCTTTCTAGGAAGGCAATTCTTCCTACCAAAACTGGGGTGAAATAGTGATCAATACAGCTTGGGGGACAAACCTGGGAGCTGGAGAATCCCCAGCACAAAGCCCTTCTGCTAACGCAGAACTCAATGAACTTTTATAGTTTTTTTTTAAAAAGCTGTCGGTAATGTTCCATCTTTTTATGTGCCAGACACTGATATGAAGGCCCCACAAATTCGGAACCATTACAGACCCATGGAAGTAGGTAATATAATTGAATTTATCTTGAAGATAAGCAAACATTGAGGCTGTGAAGTGCAGCCCTGTACGATGCCACTCAGGCTATGTGTGGCGGGAACAGAGGTCCTCCTCTATTGGCATGAGAAATCCAGACATCCTCTGCAATAGCCAGGCCAGTGCAGGCTTCCTGCTACCAGACTGCCTGGGCCTTAGATCCCTGTTGTCTGGGGCGGGGTGGGGAATGGAGGGTGGCTAGATTCACCCTGAAGAGGGTAGAGGCTGCACTTTCTCAAGGGGAGAGTTGGTTCACACCATTGGAAGACAACAAAGGTGTGTCATGATATGTCACAACTCCTTTGAAGTTCCGTAGCTGCCTTCTGTCCCCCTGCCCCCAAGGCAGCAGCACTGTGTGGATTCAATTGACAAGATCTAGGAGTCCCAGGCAAAACCATGAACTCAGATTTTAGCTCAGTAACTTTCCCCGATCAGCCGGGGGCGGGGCTCAGGACAGGGGAGTGAAGCTGGACCTTCATTCTAAATTCCCTGCCATCTTGGTTCCATATGGACCCTTGGAGGAAGCCACGGACACAGCTCCCTGTAAAAGACATGAGTCTTAGAAAGAGGTATCCTGCCGGGCGGTGGTGGCGCACACCTTTAATCCCAGTACTTGGGAGGCAGAGGCAGGCCGATTTCTGAGTTCGAGACCAGCCTGGTCTACAAAGTGAGTTCCAGGACACCCAGGACTATACAGAGAAACCCTGTCTCGAAAAAACAAAAACAAAAAAAAAGAGGTATCCTAAATCCTTTCATGACACCCAAAGCAGCAGAAAATTGGGACCTGCTGCAACAGCCCACTCACAATTATAAGATCCTGGGTTTGGGGTTTGATTCTTGGATGCCACAGGCACAAGAAAGTAAGTATATGGACAAGACAGAGCTCTCAGCAAATCATTATTCTAACCCGGAGGAATAAGAAATACCTTAAGAAATATATGGAAATCTTTGAATTTCAATTCTTTCTGTGCCGTGCATGCAACGCAAGAACCTTACCAATAACCATCCTCGCAGCCAGACTACAAGAATAGGATGTCACTGAAGGGCGGGTTAGCACGCTGGCATTCTGTTCTGAAAGCGTTCCCCGCCCCCTCCCCACCCCGAAGCAAATAAATCATCTGACAACATAATAAGTATTGTTTAAAAACAAACAACTGAAATGTAGCTGCAGCAACTATAACCGAAGACTTTCTCACTCGCTATCAAAATCCCTCTGTTTTGAATCCCTCACTTTTCAGCCTTACTTGAAGACAAGCCTCCCTCTTAAGCAGCTCCTGAGGAAGTCTGAAGAAGCTTTGCCTTGCGGGGGNGGGGAGGGGGGGAAGGCTTCCCCTAAGCACGTGAGCACCAAAGCCCTCACAGTGAGAAGCAGTCCGGGAGCGCTCTGCCAGACACCCAGCGATGGAGGCCAGCTTCCCAAGAGGAAGCCCATCTTCCCGCTTGCTAGGAGTACCCCTTGAAACACTGATGTGCCCTAGGGAACCACAAAAAAAACCAATGACACAAGACAGGTAGGACTCAGCACCCCCGTTTCTTAGAGACAGCCCAGAAGGCATCAATATTTCTGGGCAGGTATAGTCATTAACGTACAAGCTCTGAACACAACCTGCATCCATGGGTATGCACATTATGCAAATGAGGTCAGCGACCAACCGGTTAGCCTCCCTGATGAAACCTTGGGGCCAAAGACCCAACCGCTGCAGCACTGAATTTCTTCGGTTTTACCCAAGGCCCTGGGCTCCCCGATGGTAGAAGAGCACACACGAGTAATCCCAGTTTTGAGGCATTTTTTTTTCATGGCTTTCGTGTCCCCTCCCCCCTCCACTCCTACCCCAGCAACAAGCAGTAAGTTTCCATTTCTCTGTGGCCTTTAGCCCCAGCTCCCAGCACTTCTGAAACACAAGCCATTTACTCCACCCCACCCCTACTTGTGGTGGTGGGTCTCTCTATGATTTTTAGGGCACCCACAGTGAGGTTGGGGCTCCCAGTCTCACCCCAGTCCATCAACATTACAGACAGGGAAAGTCAGTCTCTGCTATAGAAGGGCGCATAACCTTTGGATCAATAGAAAATGGGAAAGAGGAAGAACAATCACTGGTTGAGACATCTTAAAGCCAAATTAAAAAAAAAAAACAAAAAACCCAAGCCTCTTAAAGTGGGTGGTCTCCCCAGTTCTGGGGAGCCTTTCTTTATCTGAGAAGTCTATAACATTTGCAAATAAAGGCATTGATCTTGCGAGGTGGTTTTCCTGAATTTTAATTCTGTAACTGGTAGAGAAAAAGAGGCCACCTCCTAGCTCGCCTCTTCCCGCTCATGGCCCACAACAAACACTGCCTAAGAACAGCTTCCCAGCGCATCTTGGCTTGGAATCTGTATTAGGGGGCAGATCCCTTGGGAGGTAGCAATTACAACGACCCTTGGGCGTGGAGTTAGATTGACTCTAGACATACTACATACGACCAGATACCAGCCTGGGCGCCTACCTTAGGATGAAATGGTCCACAGTAGAGTTATTGGCGATGGTGACAGATGCAGTGACTATGTCTCCCTGCTTGACGGGCTGGGAGGGCAGCCAGATGACCACATTGCCATCCAGGCGCAGTTCGCTGAGCTGGGTGCTATCCTGGGCGCGGTAAAGGCTAACGGTGCCAATCTTCTGTAGGTGGGATGTCCTGTCCTCCTGTCCATCCTTTCCTGGACGAATGGCATTGTCCTTCCTGGTGTCACCTCCGGTGCAGTCGCCACGCTCACCCCCTGGCTGTACAGCATAATACAGTTCCACGGGACTCCCCTCTGGCTGCTCCGCGGGCCTCCTGCGCCCAGACACCACCGCTGGGGGATTGAACCAACCTGGCAGCATCTCCAGCTGGGCCACGCACAGTCCCAGGGCCCCACCCAGCCGGCAGCTGCCTCGGACCTCCCGGCTGTCTCGGAACGCAAAGACCCGCAGGCAGGGCAGTTTCTCGTCCCTGTGGTCATCCCAGTCTCGGCCCACGATGCGGAAGAGCACCTGTACTTTGGGATGGCGCAGGTAGACCTTCTCTTGGAGGATATAAGCCTTCAGCCTCCAGTCAAAGGGAAACTTATTGGTTGGGCCTAAAAAGCTGGGGTTCAACATCAAGTCCAGAGGCATGACCTTTTCTGCAGAGTAAGGCCCATAGCTGGCGTTTAATACCGGGGGCTGCTGGGCTTTGTAGATGAAGAAAGACTCCACCCTGGATTGCAGGCTGGCATTCCGCAGCGGGTCAGGGTTGGCCTCCTTCAGGAAGAAGGCTGTCTCGGCTCTGAGGACGTGGAAGCTCACGGGCAGGTACGGCGGCAATGAAGAGAATCTCTGTATACTATCCATGACCCCTCGGCTTTCTGTCACTAAGGAAGAGAGGGTAAAGAAGCTTAAATCAGTAACAGGCAGCTGTTATCCGGGCTGTTAGTTTGAGCGCAGTGATTTAGAACGAAGAGCTACGAGTTCTAAAGTCCACGGACGACCAAAGCTACAGAGTCCTTCGGGAAATAGCCAACGCTTCCCGGTGGTTCGCTAATTACAGAATTATTCAGTTCAATTATGTAAAGTAGATTGAAGTGTGTAAAACTGGGAGCTGGTGGCTTAGTAGAGTGCTTGCCGTGAAAACTTGAGGATCCGAGTTCAAATCTCCATAATCTAAAAAAAGAGGCAGTGCATGGTGGCTTATGGGTGTGGTCCTAGCACTTGGGGGGTGGGGGGGCGGGGCAGAGACAGAGGAACCGCTAAGCCTTCCTGGCCAGATAGTCCAGTCAAACCAGTAAGTTTAGGAGTAAGAAAATGGCATGTGGGCTAGCATAAAATCCACAAACAAACCCTGAAACAGAAAGGTTTAGTTGGAAGTAAAGATGGCCCCTCAAATCCCGAGGCAAAAATATATATAGACTTTAATAAATACTGCTAGAGCAGTTGTGTGAAGAGACACACTTGTGTTAAAAACCACCACCGACAACAACAAAATTAAATAAAACCAGATCCAAATCTTACAAGCAAGATGAAACCTCAAGGGTGGAAAGGTGATACAGCTGACAAGAGTACTGGCTGCGTAAGCCTGCAACCCCGAGTTCGAGTCCCCAGTACCCATGCAAAAGCCCACATTGGGGAGGCAGAACTGGGAGAACCCCGGGGTCAGTTTAGCTGCAATGGTGAGTTCCAGGTGAGACCCTATCTCAAAATTAGCTGGAAGGCAATAGAGGAAGACACCCAATCCTAACCTTTGACCACCACCACACACACACACACACACACACACACACACACACACACACACGCCTTAGTGAGGATAAACCCTCAGACACGTGCAAACATGAGAATACATCACACACAGAGACACAAATTCACACTCACAAATCATAATATTAAACGTTGAATGGACCCATGAAGAAGTAGAGGATGGCGTTAGGGAGAAGACAAAGAGAAAAAGAGATGATGGGAAACATAGGAGAGACAGAGACGGAGCTGAGGAGAGAGAGGAAGAAAGCCCACCTGAATTAGATGTGATAAGGCATCTGGGTAGAAGGTGTTTGGAAACGGGGGCTAGAGAGATGGCTCAACAGCTAAGAGCTCTGGCTGCTCTTTCAGAGGGCCTGGATTCAATTCAGAGCCACCCCCACCCCCACCTCCCCCCACCCCCGGCATGGCAGCTTAAAACTGTCTAGATCTCTAGTTCCAGGGGAATACAGTGTCCCCCTCTGGCCTCCATCGGTACTACATGCACACCCCAGTACGCAGCTGTATATACACTCGCACACATAAAATATATTTATTTGTTTTGGTTTTGGTTTTGGTTTTTAGTTTTGGTTTTTCGAGACAGGGTTTCTCTGTGTAGCTTAGGCTGTCCTGGAACTCACTTTGTAAACCAGGCTGGCCTCGAACTCAGAAATCCGCCTGCCTCTGCCTCCCAAGTGCTAGGATTAAAGGCGTGTGCCACCACGCCCGGCTATAAAATATATTTGAAAGTATGTGGAAATCCTTTCCACTGTGTTTGCAACCCTCCTAGCCACAATGTCAATGTCAAAAAACACATAAAATATATAAAGGTGTGCGGAAATTCTTTTGTTACTCTGTTGGCGCCTCTAGTAGCCACATGGTCCAATACCAAAATAAAGGAAAGTGCAAATATTCAATGAAATCAAAAGAATGAGAGCAAGCCATTTTGGCTTTATAACCCTCATTTTCTATGTACAGATCTTGCCTGTTTGTTATGACAAACAGCAACAAGAGAAGCCCTCACTGTGCCCCCACCTCCACTATTTGAAAACCAGGAGCAGAAACACCTGTATTTATGTCTAAGGACTTCAAGTCCTCTGGTCATGCTGACCACTTAAGCTTGGTAAATTTAGTCACGAATCACTGAAGGCTGTGTAGTCACTACTGTCTTCCTTCCTTTATTGCTAATGACAGAGTCTTCATCATCAAAATGTGTAAGAGACTGAATAAGTCAACTACCCTCTGGTTAGGAGGGAGCCCTTTAAGGGTCCCAGGCAACTTCTGGTCCCTGTCAAGATTCAACTCATGTGGTGGCCAGCACTCCTTGGTCCTTGGAAGCTCACCTTCTGTCCCTTAGTTTATTCAGATCTGACAATGCTCATTTGGCCCCAACAGAAAACTAATTTTACTCAATCTATGTATCTTGCTGTCTAATCCCTGAGTTCGAATCCCCAGCACCCAGGCATAGCTGGGAAGATCCCAGGGACTCTTTGGCCAGCCAGTTTAGCTGTCATGACAAGCTCCAAGTTCAGTGAGAGACATTGTCAAAGGGGAAAGGCAATAGAGGGAGACACCCGAGGCTAACCTTTGAGGACTACACGCTCCTGCATTAGTGGGTATGAACCCTCACACACATGTGCACACATGTGAATATATCACACATGTGCACACTGAAACGCCACCTTAAGAAGCTAAGTGTCGGACTGGAGAGATGGCTTCGTGGTTAAGAGCACCGACTGCTCTTCCAGAGGTCCTGGGTTCAATTCCCAGCAACCATGTGGTGACTTACCACCATCTGTAATGGGATCTGATGCCTTCTTCTGGTGTGTCTGAAGAGAGCAATGGTGTGCTCATATACATAAAACAAATAAATAAATCTTTTTTAAAAAGTTCAGAGTCTCTGGGTCCCCAGCTTTCCTCTCAGCACAGTAAGGATGGAAACAGAGGTCTGTCCACAACTGGAACAGAATAAGAGATGGTGGCCATCTGGATACTGGGATTTAGCCCCTGTAGCCTGAGGGAGTTGCCTGCTGGACCCTCAGGATGGACTTAACATCTACAGCCCCAGATTTAGAGTCATGAGACAGTTAGGTCCATGCATATTGAGGCTGCTAGGATTCCACATTAAGTCAGAAATGGATGAGACATATGCCTCCCTCTATCTGTCCCAGATGACTTCTTAGCCACCCAGCGGGCTGAGAGCCACTTGCTTGTCCAAGATGAGAAGCCCCAGGAGAGCGTTGACTTTCAACGGTCGGGACACCGCTAAGGACTCTGGCTGCCTACACGGTGCAAGATCGCAAATGCCCAACTGCTACCTTGGCAGCCTCAAATCAGCCAACCTCCTTGTCTGGTCTTTGTAAATGCCAAGAAACGCAAACTGTCCTCCATTCATGATGGAGAAGCTGGGAGACTTTTCTCTCCCTCTTTGTCCCCCCCCCCAACCTTCCTCCCTGTGTCTTCTTCCAAGTGCGGCCTGCATCCACCCTGAGCATATGGGACACCCTGCTTGCTCTCCTCTGGAAGCATCCTTAATCCCTTCCCCGGCAGGGACACTGGCAAGCAGATCAAAGCCGCCTTTGGTTCTGCGTCCAGATGAACTTGGGTTGTCAAGATGTCTCTTCAAAGAAATAACATTCTGCTCCTAGCCCAGAGGCCCTGTGCCGGGGTCACCAGTGACAAGGGCACCTTCATTCCTTTCTCATTAGGGACGGCTGAGTATCTCCAGTTTAACCCGCTCAGTCCTGGTCGAGCTTCAGACACACTCGGAAGCTTTGCCAGGGTACGACATTCCAGGAAAGAGTCCTTGGAAGCGCCCGAGCTGACTAAGAAACTCACTGTACTTCACGAAATACCAAAAGGCTAATTGCCACATCTAGCGATGTTTATTTTTTGAAGTGTTGACTCCAGCCCAAAGGCCTCTTAAGAACTTGGAAGGAGAAAGATTTAGAGACAGTTTAATTTGGGGGGAGACGAGGAGGCAAAGCTTTGCAGACAAAGCTGAGTACGGGGATTGCAGGGTCCACCAGCAGCAAGGCACCCTGGGAACATGATGCTTTGTTGACAAATTTCACCATCATTCTTCACTCTTCCTGCACAGGTCACACCTCCCCCCACCTCTCTCTCTGTCTCTCTCTGTCTCTCTCTCCATGTGTGTGCAGACATGAGTATATGGGAGTTTATGTGGAGGCCAGGTCAGAGAACCATTTCAGGTGCCATTTCTAAAGCACTAGCCATCATTTTGGAGACATGGGAACAGGACGGAGTCTCTTACTGGCCTGGGCCCTCCCAACTAATCCCAAGGATTATTTTTTTCCTTGCCTCCCCGAAACTAAAAATTACAAGCATCTACCACCATGCCCAGAATTTTAAATGTGGGTTCTGGGGATCAATCTCAGGTCCTCATATTTGTAAGGCAAGGACTTTACTGATTGAGGCATCTCCCCTGTTCCAGGAGAGAATAATTGTTTCTGATTTCTTCAAAAATTTTTGTTTAACGGGCAGTGGTGGCGCACGCCTTTAATCCCAGCACTTGGAAGGCAGAGGCAGGCGGATTTCTGAGTTCGAGGCCAGCCTGGTCTACAGAGTGAGTTCCAGGACAGCCAGGGCTACACAGAGAAACCCTGTCTTGAAAACCAAAAACCAAAAACCAAAAAAAAAAAAAAAAAAAAAAAAAAATTTACAAGTCTACAAATGGCCTTTTTGCTTTCAAGCAAATGTAGAGTTTAGTCCCTGCAAGATGAAGGTGGGGTGGATTTCCAACTCAAATCTTCCTATCTGGGGTCTGTCTTTTGGGGTCACTCTGTATCCTCAAATGAATTATAGGGCACTAGCTCTGGTCTCCATGTTGAACCTTGTTCTGAGTCCTTCTAGTCTGTGAGAGTGAACCGGAGTCAAAGATGTGGTTTGGGAGCTGTGGGTAAAAACTAAGTGCAAGGAGTTTGGGTATGAAGATATCTGCATTTGATCCACTCGCCAGCCATGTGTTAGTGGGCACATGGTTACTTTCTGTACGCTTCTGGCTGTCAAGATGGCTCAGCTAATAAATGCACCTGCCACCAAGCCTGATGCCATGAGTTCTGTCCCCAGGACGCACATGGCAGAAGGACGTCTCCAACTCCAAAAAAAGCTGTCCTCTCACTTCAGAAATACAAAACCAATCAAAGGAAAGAAAACCCTTATAACCTTCAGTCACAAATATGACAAAGTGTCAAGGCTAAGTTACCATTGTCTTTTCGGTTTTTGACACACACAATGAGACAAGCCTGGGCTGAGTCCTGGAGCCTGAGGGAATGTGCAAGAGAACTGGGTTATCCCACTGATGACACGAGTCAATGGTGACGAAGCCATCAAATTAGGCAGCTCAGTCTCAGTAGCCTAGCCCAGGCTAGACCAAAACTGTTAACAGCCTCCAAATTTGGGGGCACAAAGCTACACCCAATGCCAAAGGCAGTAACCACAGAGAGTTAACTGCACCCCAGGTGGGATTTTAAAAGCTTTGGGTTGGAACCTCACTCTGCCAGATCTTAAGAAATATCCTATGAGAATATCTACATAAAGATGAAGAAATGTGGGGGGTGGGGAGATAGAAAAAAATGTGACTTTCCCCCCATGAAATCTTGACTGTACTGATGCTGTTAAAACCCACACCAGTTGTCTGGAGTCAGAGGCACACCCTCCCCACCTTCCCACCGCCCCCACCTCCCCATCCTCCACCCAGCTATGTGAGTTGAGAAAGTTCAGTGATGTGCCTGCTTTAGAGAATTCTTTTAGCAAGGGCTGGAGAGATGGCTCGGCAGCTAAGAGCACTGCTCTTCCAGAGGTCCTGAGTTCAGTTCCCAGCAACCACATGGTGGCTCACAACCGTCTGTAATGGGATCTGATGCCCTCTTCTGGTGTGTCTGAAGAGAGCAATGGTGTATGCATATACATAAAATAAATAAATAAATAAATAAATAAATAAATCTTTAAAAAAAAAAAAAAAAGACTGCATTTAGCAAGAGCCTGGCTCCTGGTGAGCGTCCAATAGGGTCACGTTTTATTAACTGTTACTTTAAGGGTATCTGTTCAGGTGCATGTGCACATGTGGACACACCCAGCTGTTTTTCCACTGGACTCTGGGGATTGAACTCGGTTCCTCAAGCTCGCATGTCAAGCACTTTACTGACCGAGCCCTCTCAAGCAGACATACTTGCATGACAGAAGCCAGATACATATGCATGCACTTCCAAGGGGTTAATAGTTCATAGTTTTTCTGATTGAGATAAATAATGTGCTAATACCAATGGACTTTTTTTTTTTTAATGATTCTTCTAAAACTTAAAAAAAAAAAAAAACCAAGATCACATGATCTGCCCAGTATACTTTCTCATGATAGAATTGCTCAAAATGGGGGTTGGGGAGATGGTTAGGTACTTAGGAGCATTCACTGCTCTTTCAAAGGACCCAGGTTCAATTCCTAGCCCCAACATTGGGGTGGCTCACATCCACCTGTAATTCCAGTTTCAGGGATCTGATGCCCTCTTCTGAGCTCTATGGGAACTGCATGTCCTTGGCACACATACATACATCCCAACACTCAGATTCACACGTACAAAATAAAAACCAAGTATCCATCTCTCTCTTTTTTTAAGGAACGATTCAGAAAGAATAAGAAGCCGGGCGTGGTGTCGCACGCCTTTAATCCCAGCACTTGGGAGGCAGAGGCAGGCGGATTTCTGAGTTCGAGGCCAGCCTGGTCTACAGGACAGGCAGGGCTACAGGGCTATATAGAGAAACCCTGTCTCGAAAAACCAAAAAAAAAAAAAAAAAAAAAAAAAAAAAAAAAAAAAAAAAAAAAAAACCAGAAAGGATTAAAAAGGCTACCACTCTTCTTCTGATGTGGTTGACTTCCTAAAGCCTAATCTCTCCAATGACCCTAGTGACTGACTATACATAGCCCCCTCTGCACTCCCAAAGGCTTCAATCCTATGCATGTGACCAAAACACCTCCCATATCTGGGGAAGTTTGGGTCTAGCTGATTAAGGAGCTGGAAGCCTTTGCAACCTTTCCTGTATTGTCTCGCCATCTCCTGACTGCACAGAACACATGCCATACTGCCTAGAGCCCCTGACTAACCTTCGCTCTGGCTCGCTCAGCACCGGTTAGCATCTCTAGGGAAGACGGGATAAATGAGAAAACCTCAAGGGTCTGAATCAAAGTCCTAGACAAGCCTCTGCCAGCTCCCGAAGGCCACGCAGAGAGGCCCTGGGAGGCCGCTGACAGCTGGACCTTTCCATCTGGCCTCCATGCCACAGGCAGAGTGTCCGCTTCTGTCTCCCTCCCCGTTTATCCATTTTCTTTATCTGTGCTTGCTGTCGGCGGCAGGGATATTGTGTCCACCATCGGTTGTTCATCAGAGAACTCCAGTGCAAAGCCACCCGCCGGAAATTGAGTTTTTGAGACCCTGAGATAGTGGAATGTAGTTGATGCTCCCGTCACTTAGCATCCAGACAGAAAACCTCGGCCGGGGAAATGACCCTGTCAGTCCACATGACGCACTGCCCTGACCACGAGGCTCACTCTCTGACGTGCTGACAGAACATGGACTCTTTCCAGTTGATTCTCTCTCTGGGCCGAGACGGGGAGGGCAGGGAGGCTCTTGCAGGTGGAAGGGGGTGGGCTGAGGGCTTGGGATGGGAAGGGGATGAGTTACAGGCAGAGGGATCACTCGGGAGTGTAAGGAGGGCACTTTGGTCTAGGTGTGTGGGAAGGAGACAGATGTGCCCGAATGGGATAAGCAGTAGTAGCCCATCGTGTAATATCGTACAACTGATCACACACCATGCTAGGCTGTGAGCATAGAGACAGTGGTGGTACTGTAATAGAATATAGTTTCAAGTTCTCCACGGCCTAGCGACGTCCCAGTCACCACACAGTGGAGCGCTTTAGTTACTTAGACATCTGTGGAGATTCTGGTGTGAATAAACATTCCTCATAGCCGGCAGAGACGAACAATACACCAGTTATGGGAAACGCACAGAACTCAATAATAACCACTCTAGCCCTGGCTTAAGGATCCTTATAAAGTTCCTCACAATGAACCACTCGCTATAAAGTGTGTTCAGGAGAATGCTAGCCGCTGCCCCCCTCATTGCATGATCAGAGTCTGTCAACCATCTCACAGGCCCAGCCCAGTGCTTGGCATATGCTATCTGGCCATATGAGCACCCAGCGTGATAGCCAAACTGCAGGGGAATCACCCAAGAGCACCGAGTCTCAGAAGGTACCCATGTCACTAAGTGATGAATGACAGCTAGATCCTTCCTGCTTTGAAATGAATAACACTGGAATAGAATCTTCCGGAATATATATATATATATGGCCAGGCCAAATGGGCTTGTTTTAAGATGGGGCAAGGACTTCTGTAGTGTGAAGAGGGAGATCCAACTAAGGGTGACTAATTATCTGCCTAAGGGGGACACTGGTCATACTAGACACCTCTCTATATATCTATATATCAATATTGATATAGATATATAGGTATCTCTCTATATGTGTGTATAATTTGCATATATTGTAATATATAATTATTTTGCATTTATTTAATTATTTTCATGTATGTTCTCTCTATATATCTGTCTCTAACTCTCTGCATGCACATACATGTACATGCCCCTGCAAATCAAATATAGATGCCAAAAGTGTTCGACAATCGGCGACAAGATCTCTTGCTGAACTTGCCTGTGATCTGGACAGACTGGCTGGCCAGCGAGCTCCTGAGGTCCACTTGTCTCTGGCTTCATGGTACTGGGGTCATAAGCACTTATCAAAGTACCTGAGGATTTTATGGCCCCGTGCTGGGGATCGAACTCAGGTCCTCATGTGAACATGCAAGCACTTTCCTGAGTGGGCCGTCTCATCGCTGATGGACAGGTGGACGCTACCTTTCACAGAGCAGGTGCAGATCCACAATGCTAATACACACTCCTGGTCCACAGGGCAGTCCCCACCACAAGTTCCCGTATTAGCGCAGCAGAGAAACCCCCGATCCAACGAGGTCCAATGGTAGGCGAGAGAGACCTCAGCAGTAAGAAGCAACCTAGCAGGGACTTCGGCGGAAGCTTTCTCCAGCTCACAAGGAAGAAATGCATCATGGTAAACATCACTGGAGTCAGACAAAACCCGCAAGGAACTGGCGAATCCCTGAGCTCCTGGTGATGGCAGGGAATTTTTCTTTCTTTTTTTTTTTTTTCTTTCTTTTTTTTTGTTTTTTGTTTTTTTGGGGGGGAATTTTTATTTCTTATAACTATCTGAAACTTTCAAATCTCAGGATCTTCATCTCTATAGAGTCATCTCTACAGAGCATGTCAACTCCTCAGGTCCTCAGCAAGCCTGGTGATGGGGCAAGGGGTTATCACAGGACTGTTATTTTTTACTTCTTCTCCTCCTCCTCCTCCTCCCCCTCTTGATTGTTTCCCTCTTTTCTTTTCTCTTTTCTTTCTTTCTTTCTTTTTTTTTTTTTTTTTTTTTTTTTTTTTTTTTTTGGTTTTTCGAGACAGGGTTTCTCTGTATAGCCCTGGCTGTCCTGGAACTCAGAAATCCACCTGCCTCTGCCTCCCGAGTGCTGGGATTAAAGGCGTGCGCCACCACGCCCGGCTTTCCCTCTTCTTTTCTGTCCTCCCCACTTCTGTCTCTTCCTCTTCTCCATTCTTTTTTTCTGCCTTTCCTATTTGAGTCAGGGTCTCTCAAACTCCTACACATCAACTCACTCCCTAACTGGGCTGACCCTGAATGTCTGAATCATCCTGCTTCTACATCCTGAGTGCTGAGATTACAAGGGTACCGGCACAGTTGGTTAACACAATACAGGGTACCAACCCCAGAGCCTCGTGCATGCCAGGCAAAAATTCTCCCAACTGAACCGTACCCCAGCCTTTTCTTATTTAGAATCCATCCTCACTTAGATTATGTTGATAAGCTATACTAGAACTTCTATGGTTTCCGAAGGATGGACAAACACACACACACACACACACACACACACACACACACACACACTCCATTTGAATGACATTCATATAAAAAGAAATCACCAGTCCAGGAGCAGTGACTTCCCCTCATGTGCCCAGCATGTTCTGTTATCAGATACTGGCCGCTCACCCCCACCCCCTCGGACACCTGCAGAAGGCATGCTGGCCTGGCCCAGAGAACATCAAGGAAAACCGGATCGTGTGCACCTGCCAAGTCGCTGCAGCTTGCCGGTAACTCGAGCCAATTTGAATTTTTCCCCTTTTCCCATTTCTGATTTATTAACATTCCTTGGCTACAAGACTTCTCCCTCAGCTAAATATGGCTCATTGTTTCCTTGCTCTTGAAACAAAAGGTACCCTTGATAAGTGGATTATTTGATTCCAACGCTGCTTCTGAGGGGACCCGAATACCTCTTGCTGAAATTACACAGTGGGGTTTGCAATTTCATAACACCGAGACTCCCCTTGAAAGACGCTGGTTCTTAGATTCCTGCCTGGGGGGGAGGGGGCCCTGAGGGGATATCCCCCTCTTCTTGTCTCAGGGAGAGCTGTGGGATCGATCTCTTGCTGCGTGATTAAGACCCAAGAAACAGGCTTTGTTGTTCAGAAGCCAGTGCTGCAAGACAGCCAGTATCTCAGGCTCAATGGATGTGGAAACAGCTTTGGGTAGGCATCAGCCCCTGGGTAAGTCTTGGTGGGGTATAGAGTTGCAGGCCATCGGGGTTCCTGAGCTAAGCTCGTGTCGGCCCTCACAGTGGCCCTGCATTGGTGTGCCTGCATCTTCCTGCCTTCCTCACTTTATACTCTTGGCTACATCCCAAACCAACATGTGGATTCTGATGGGCTGAGGCCCAGCTTCCTCGGACAGGGAACGTTGATTTCTCCTTACTCCTAGAACGGATCGCCACCACCGTCTTAGCATCTTCCAACGACAAAAGTACCTTTTTTTGGTTACTCTGAGGGGGTCAGAAGTCTGAAGTCTGAATGGGACTGTGGCTGAAATCTGTTTCTGCTTGGCACCCCAGAAAAGAATCTGGCTGTCTCAGTTTTTTTACTCCCTAGGGACTGTCTGCCTTCCCCTCCTTTGAGGCCTCTTTTCTCCATCTGCAAAGCAAATGGATAACCAGTTTCCTCCAGTTCTGATCTCCTGCCAGCTCTGACCTCTTTTTGCAAACTTTTTGGATGAGTCTAGAACTCCTTTCCCCGGGGTGATCAGGATAACACCCCATCTCAAGATCCTTAGCTAGGTCTCACCTTCTGCTATGGGATGGTGGGAGGTCACATAGCTGCAGGTTATGGCCCTCAGAACTTACAAGGCCTTAGAAAGAAGTCTGTCACAGCAGGGAGCATGTGAGTACCTATAAGGATGTTTCTTGCTCTCAGGCATGGCGGTCAGTTCCTGTACTGTGATATAACACACTTAAAAGCAGGGCATCTGGGCTTCCAGCTCTGGGCATTTCCATGGTCACATGGCTCTAATGTTAGGAGTGTGCTAAGGCAGAATGGGATGGAGAAAAATTCACCAAGGAGGGAAGGCAAAGGGAGCGAGAGGAAGAGACCAGAGTTTTAACATCCATTCCACATACATACTCCAATGACCTAACCCCCGTTCCCCCGGGTCCTGCTCCTGAAAGGTTCCACCGCGATGTCTGGATTTCGAGGGCAGAATCAGGCCATGCATGCCAGGCCCATCTCAGACAAGGATGAGTTGCCCACATTCTGTAAAGCTCTGCCCGCTGGACACTCACACACTAGCAAACCTGTTGAGTGATCAAGCAAAGCGCTGACCTTCAAAGGTTGCAGGACAATGTAAGAATAAGCGGTATTGCAACTACAGCAGTTAGGAGAGTCCTTTGATGAGATTTCAGTCAAAGTTTGTTTTATTCCCCGTTCGTGTGTGTGTGTGGGGGGGGGGGCGGGGTATATAGGTGTGCATATGTACATGCATAAGCATGCATGTGGAAGGCAGAGGTTGACATTGACTGCCTTCTTTTATGGCTCTGCTTTTTACATATTGAGGCAGGGTCCCTCCTATGAATACATATCTCACCTCTTCTGCATATCTTCCTAGCTAGCTTGCCCCCCCATCTCTATCTCCTATAGGCACATGGTAATTCTTTACATACACATCAGCTCTCCTGTTTATCCAACAAGTCCTCTACCTGCTGAGCCATCTCCCCATCCCCCGCTAAAAGGTTGCTAACCCCTCTTGGAAAATTATATCCATCCGTGAAGGAACTGTTCTTAGTGTTCGGTCCACAGGAAAACAAACAGCAGTCGGTTGGCGGATCGTGGTTTGCAGACTCTAGCATGGAGGGAGCTTTCTGAGCCGGGTTTCACGCACAGTTGGAGGTCACTGGCCTCTTCTCCAGTGTGCTTTATAATGTCCCTGAATGACATGACAATGGGACAGGCTTACCTTGTGGAGTAACAATGTAAACATGGTTTTTCACTAAACATCTGAAACAGTTTGGAAACCAAAGAGAAAAAAATAAATATAGGAGGGAACTGGAGTGGCGGGGCCCAAGAGGGATTTAACTAACCACCCTTACGCTCACACAGCATATGGCTGCAGGATGCTTCACAGAGTCCATTCAGAGAGAGGCGAGCGGTGAATGGCAGATGGTGTCATTATTTATGTGGAACCCGACATTAATCCCGAGAGTCCAAATTATCTCGATTCATGTCAATAAAAAGGAACCAGCATCCCGTCTTTGTGGCGGTCTTTTTCTTCAAAATAAATAAATAAATAAGGAGCTTATTTTTAATATACTGCCCATATTTCCTTTCCCCGTAATTACAGCTAATTTTTAAAAAGTCTGTGTCCTGTTCAGGCATTGACTTCCCCACCCCCAACACACACACATGTGAGTCTCATTTGCCAGTAAACATCTGTAGGTTTGTTTGGTTATAGCGGAATTTGGGATGATTATATTAACGAGGAGTCTTGGGGTATGGGGCGGGAAATGCATTCTTGATGGTTGAGTAAATACGAGAAAAGATCACCCCAGAAGATGAAGGCCATTCATCACATATGGCCTAACTCTCTGATTTGTGACAAGGGCATTTAAAGTGAACTTTCCAAGAGGGAAATGGAGAGTAACCCACTCGGGGAGCTGACCCTTCGTGGCACTAGAAATGTACATCAAAAATCTGGCCCTAAAAAAAAAAAAGATCACTCTGGGATGAGTACATATGTGGATATATATGTGTGGTGTGTGATGTGATGTGTGTGTGTGTGTGTGTGTGTGTGTGTGTGTGGTGTAATGTATGTGTGATGTGATGTGCTATGTGTATGGTATGGTATGTGGTGTGTGTGTGTGTGGTATAATGTATGTGTGATGTGATGTGCTATGTGTATGGTATGGTATGTGGTGTCTGTGTGTGTGTGTGTGTGGTGTGCTGTGGTATGGTGTAGTGTATTTTGATGTGTTGTGCTGTGTGTATGGTGTGGTATGTATGTGTGTATGGTATGGTATATGGGGGTGTGTATGTATGTGGTGTGTGTGTGTATATGTGTATGTGTGTGTGGTGTGTGATGTGTGTGTGGTATGGTATAGTGTATGTGTGCTATTCTGTGTGTATGGTGTGGTATGTGGTGTGTGTGTGTGTGTGTGTGTGTGTGTTACTCTGTCCTCATTCCCTATGACATCATCCACCTTGTTTTATGAGATCTCAGTGACATGCTGATTGGGCTGGCCAACAAGCCCTGGGGAATCTTCCCTTCTCTCTCCTCAGTGCCAGGATGACCAATGTGAGCCGCCACACCCAGCTGTTTTACCTGAGTGCTGGAGATCGAACTCAGGTCCCCCCCCCCCCCCCCCCCCGTTGCCGTGCAAAGTGCTTTACCCACTGAGCCAGTGAGGCTTCTGGGATGAGTATGTCTGTTGTCTCTATTTAACCCAGAAGGAGATGAAGCCCAGAGGGGGTGAGGGTTTTCCGGGGCCACTTGTCTTTTATAGTGGAATCGGGAATTGAACTTGGTGTCTGTGTCTCTGCTTTGGGCTCATCAAATTGGCTCAATCACTCTGGGCTCACATCTCATTTCCGCCTATGTGTTTCTTGCAGAGACAGAGGGTCAGAGCTCGGTGAGTGATCAACTTTACCACCTCATGCTTGGGTCAGTCCTGTGGTCAGGAGACAGGATCCAGGGGTACCTGAAGTTGGGGTGGAGATCTACGGAGGTTGCCCCTTCCAGGCTTAGGGAAGTGTAAGATGCCTTCCTGACATTTTAAATCAACAGAGAATCAGCATCCCGTTTCCCACAAATGATTCCCTTGAGCTTATGCCTGTTCTTAGGGCACCAGTGTCGCTCTCAGTGCTAAGCTCAGAGAAACCAGATCAAGCGAGGTCGCACATGGACCGGCCGGTCTTCATTGAATCAAGAGGCTTTTCCGAGCCCCGAGCAGCTATGCTTCGGGAGAGAACGCATAGACAATTAATCCACATTTGTTGAGCTTGCAAGGTTGCTTAAGCAGAGGAGGGAACGCCATTCCCCAGAAGGGGAGAACTCAGACAGGAAGACAGGCTTCAGGCTCTCTTAGGTGTGGGAAGAGGGAGAGGTGGATGAGCTGGAGCCTGGCTGCTGGAAGGAAGTCAGAAAGGAACACCTAAGCTATTTAGGGAGCACTTCCTTCTTGCCCCAAACTGGGAAAAAAAAAAAAATACAGTGGAGATCACGGAGTGTCAGAACACAGGCAACTGTACAACAGAATTCTGGGAAGAATAAAGATGACAGACAGCCCCGAGCCAGGCCACCGGGTTCTATGTCCCGCCATGGTGTGTCCTAGCTACACGCAAGGGGATCCTCAGTATCTCTAACTGCACAACAATATTAATGCCAGCACACATTCAGGGAGCTACTTAGAAGATGAAATGCCTTTCAGCGGTAAAGTACTCGGCCTTCACCTGTTTAGCCTGGCACACAGGAGGCACACACAACCATTGCTTGTTAATTATTTTAAAACTATTATTAGATGGCAGTTTTAAAGGAGAATCACGTTTGCTAGAAAGATCTCTACATATGACTAAGGTGAAAATTAAATATGAGCAACATGTCATTTACCTGGGAAAAGAAAGAAAGAATAAAGAAAGCTAGAGAGATGGTCCCGTGGCCAAGAGTACAGGTTGTTCTTGCAGAGGACCCAGCTTCAGTTCCCAGCATCCAGCAGGCGGTTTACAACTGCCTGCAGCCCCAGCTCCAGGGGATTTGATGCCCTCATCTGGCCACAGTGGGTACTGTACTTAGGTGCACATATACAGACATGCACATGATTCTTTTTAAATCTTAAAAAAAAAAAAAAAAAAAAAAAAAAACTAGGAAGACTTGAGGATTATAGGGGTACCCCCCCACTCCATATTTCTTCACCCAGATCTTGTTCAAAAGTTCCATGATATTATCCATTTTTCTGTCTTAGCATCTCCTCAGAAAGCCTTCATTCTCATGATTACAATAAAGCTATTGGCCAACCAGCCATTACATCTGAGTCCCAGGGAAGAAAGGTTAATAATATGCCTATGAGGTAACTTTGACATTTAGCACTAGAGAATTTATTAGGTCCAAAAAACTGGCCCTATGAGCTTCAGCTACATATTCTTGTTGAGAGTGGCATAATCACATGATAAATAGTTAAGTAACTATACTGATATCTTAAAATATAAATAAATATAACAATAATTGTTAAAATAACAAAGTTCTGAAATCAGCCTATGCATGCATGCATCTTAATATGCATATGCACACACATACACTCAAATATTTAGGAAAAAAATTAAAGTTTTTAAAAAGCCATAGAGAAGACGAAGCCCTGTGTGTGGTTCAGAGGTAGAAGTGTCTTTTATTTTCTCCTCCCGGGTTTTTCTGCTTTGTTTCTTTTCCTATTGGCTTTGAAAGACGGAGAAAGTCATGAGTTTAATGCATCTGACACCATTTGGTTTTGTCCTGTAGCAAGAAAGAGACACTAGCTTGGTGGTGGCACATGCCTTTAATCCCAGCACTCAGGAGGCAGAGGCAGGTGAATCTCTGTGAGTGCGAAGCCAGCCTGGTCTACAGAGTGAGTTCCATAACAGGGATATACAGAAAACGAGAGAGAGAGAGAGAGAGAGA
>NC_034612.1:17420989-17424717 GCF_900095145.1 Mus pahari | reverse complement strand
GAGAGAGAGAGAGAGAGAGAGAGAGAGAGAGAGAGAGAGAGACAGACAGACAGACAGACAGACAGACAGACAGACACACAGAGACACTGAGTAGATACTGGGTTCAATGAAGGGAGATTTTTCTTCACCAAACCCAAGGTCCAGACTGGAGACTCAGTGCTTAAAAGTGTTCAGTGTGTAATCATGAGGACTGATTTTTGGACCCTAGCAGCTACATTAATGAACCGAGCATCCAGCACATGTTTGTAGCCCTAGCTCTGAGGAGTGTGGAGATGGGAAGGTCATTGGAGATGGTCAGTTTCCTGCCAAAACCACACACAAAAAAAATGTGAGACTTAAGTCCTGAGAGAGATGGTGACTCAGAGGGAACAGGTAGAAAGTGAGGGAGGATGGAACCAGATGTTCACGTCTGTTCTGTAAGTGCACACACCTGTGTACACAAAGTCAATCTCTCTCTCTCTCTCTCTCTCTCTCTCTCTCTCTCTCTCTCTCTCTCTCTCTCATACACACACACACCCCACTCACAAATGAAGATTCTACTGTCTTGAGATAGTTTGCACAGTTGTGTCTAGTTCTGTACTCCAGGTCTACAGTTCTCTGATGCCCCCCCCCACCAATTTATGACATCAAAGTTCTCACTTGGATCCCTCACTTTGGCAAGAAGCCACTATCCCATCGTGGGGACACGATGAGCCTGTCGCTCCTATGTGACAGTACTGGCCATCCTGAAATGAGGGTCAGGGGAGCACTGAATGGCATCAGTCCTAGATACCATACAGAGATGACCTCACAAGATGACCACCCAGAAGCGGTATAATAAGCATCAACCACCATAGAGGGCATTAGACCATAGCAGACAAGCGATAGCCTGCTGCCTTGTGTGTTGGCTCCTGGGCATGGCTGAGCATGGAGGCTGAACCGTACAAGGCTAGGACATGAGTTCAGTCTGGGAGAATCCTAAAGACTGCAGAACCCAGGAGGTCTTCTATTGGAGTCTCCTACCCCATCATTATGTCTGTTTTGACAACAGATCTTCTATTTCCTCTCATGAGGAGCCTAGCTCTCCTTTCTACCCAAGCTTGGATTCCTAGCGTGGGGTCCAGGTGTGGACAAGCATCTCAGTCCCATCCAATCAATGCACAGCTCCTACCAAATCTTCACAAGGCTCATACTATTAAATCGGGGCTTCTTCTCACTACAGCGCTTTGCTAAGCACCTGCTAAGTCCTGAGATGGAGCTCTAACTAAATAAAGTCGGAACAAACAGCTCACACTCCAGAGATGGCATGGCAGAAGACTATCTTTGTTTGTCAATAGTCATCAGTATACAAATTCATTTCGGCGCAGACAGATGGACGGGCAAGTGATGGGTGGAAGAAGCCTGGTGGGAGGGAGCCCATCTCTCTGGCTAAAGGGGCCTAGGGGCTGGGGTACTTCTGAAATTTGCCACCAGAGGGCGCTCTGAAAGGAATGGGTGAGGACAAGGTGGGCTAGCAGACAATAATGTAGCTTGTGTCCAGCGAGGACTCCACATTTCTCCCTCTGTAAGCCTCCTGTCTCCAACCCTGTGATGCCCAACAGTGATTTTCTTTTCTTGATGTTCATTTCTTGAATTTTATTTTATTTTATTTTATTATTTATTTATTTATTTATTTATTTATTTTTTGAGACAGGATCTCTCCGTGTGTCCCTGGTTGTCCTGGAATGTACTATGCAGGCCAAGCTGGCTTTCATTGCATAGAGATCTACCTACCTCTGCCTCATAACTGCTGGAGTTGAAGATCTGTGCCATGATACCTGGATTACAATTGACTTTTGAGTGCTACCTAATGAGTACAGGTTAAAGTTATATTATGGAGTCAGCACATGCTTATTGTGTGTAATATTGTATATGTGTGTTGGGTAAAAGCCAAATCGAGGTAAATACATTCATTGCCCTAAACAGAAACTATTTTTGGGATGAGAACATTACAAAAAGAGTCTTGTTTTTGAGACAGGGTCTCATGTATCCCTGGATGGTCTTGACTTCACTACATAGCTAAGGAGGACCTTGAACATGACCTTGAACTTCTAGATCCTTCCATGTGCTGGGATCACAGGCTATTGCAGGCATGTCCCACCATGCCTAGTTTGTGCAATGTTGGGATGGACCCCAGGGCTCTGTGCATGCTGGGAAAACACTCCACTCACTGAGCCCCATCTGAAGTGTTAGCATTTCTTCTAGGCTCCGCCCCACAGTTACCTAGTAAAGGCCAGGTAGGCCTGGCTTGCTATAAAAGGGACTGTTGGGCTTCCAACTTTCCCCAGAGGTTCCTGCACTTTCTCTGGGCACACACTCACAGACTCGAGACCTGGGATGGCAGAGGAGACAGCAGTGGGTCAGGAACTCAAACTAGGAACCAGGTCAGAGCACCTAGAATAGAACACTCATTCTGTGGGTCCCTGACCTAGGCTGTGCTGAGAAGAGGCAAGGTATACCTTATAGCCCACTGCACACCCCATAGTCCGCTGCACACCCTACAGCTTGCTGCAACCCCATAGCCCACTGCACACCCCATAACCCACTGCACACCCTATAGGCCACTGTACACCCCATAGCCTGATGCACACTTACAGCCCGCTGCACACCCCATAGCCTGATGCACACCTATAGCCTGCTACACACCCCACAGCCCGCTACACACCCCATAGCCTGCTGCACACTCTATAGCCTGCTGCACACCCCCATAGCCCATTGCATACTCCACACGTCCCAGCTATATTTCTACACACATGAATCCAAACATCAACTCTGTGCAAGGCGTTAGGCGTGCTTCAACAGGAAAAGATACCCACTTGCGCTTACCCTGCTATAAGAAGACACTAGTAAAAAACTGAGTCATATGTAGCCTACATGAGTTGATACAGAACTGTAAGGTAAGCACTGGCCCTCCAGGAGCAGGGAAGAGGGGACTTGGAGCCTCGAGAAAGAATATTGCAGGTCGAGCACATGGATAGATAGATACAGCTTAGATGATGAGGGGTCGACTGGTCCTGAGGCTGGATTTTGGACACACATACACACACACACAGTGAGTGACTAGTACAGATGTCATCACTGGAATGCAGAGGGACATAAAGTCTCTGTACACACCAGCAGGGACATCCCCAGAAGGAAGGGAGTCTCCTCCTGCTGTAGGAGGTCTGATTAAAGGAGCCAAAAGTTCCTGGAAATAGCTATGAAGTGGAGAGAAAAGGTTTGAGATGGGCTCATGGCGAGAAGGGTGTTTCAAGCCACAGTGCCACCTCAGGGAAACTGAAGCAACTTCTGAGACGGTATCTGTGGCCAGCGTCCCCAAGACAGTGGACACAAGAGACAGCGCCCTGCTCACTACGGGTGCTTAGCTTTCAACTGTTGAACTCCGGATGTCTGATCTTGGAGGGAATACTGGCCAGGAGATGAAGAGCAGTTCAGTCTTCTCATTCTCTGTCATCAGAACAGTGCAAGCACTCCTTCTAGGCTCCACCCAACAGTTACCTGGCAACAGCTAGGTAGGACTGGCTTGAAATAAAAGGGGCTGTTTAGTCCCTCACTCTCTTTGTCCTTTCTCTTTCTCTTTGACTCTTTTCTTTCCCTAACCACTTTTTCCCTGTCTCTCCCTCCCCTTTCCCTGTCTTTCCTCACATATTCCTGGCTGGGTCTCCTCCCTCCTCCCTCCTCCCTCCTCCCTCCTCTCTCCTCCTCCCTCC
>NC_034612.1:17411130-17420826 GCF_900095145.1 Mus pahari | reverse complement strand
TGTGTTTGTACACACGTGCACACGCATGTCTTTCCCTCTCTCTACTCCTCTCTCAACTCCCCTTCCCATGCCCTAAATAAACTCTATTCTGTATTATACCAACTGTATGGCTGGCTACCTCAGGGAGAAAGGATGCCTCAGCATGCCCCCAACCCCCGAGGCACCCCTCCCACCTCACCACACTTCACCTCATCATACATATCCTGGTCTCTTTTTATAAACACAACATTCGGTGCCATAACTCCTCAGGATAGGCACTTGCTGACCCCATCATGGCAGCTTCTGTTTCCTAAGACATCACCTGAAGAGGTCAGACTCTTTCCATGACCTAGCACATGCTAACACTTCTCTATCCAACCCTTTGGTTAGATTCCTACTTTTATAAGTTACACCCTGTCCTAGTTAGCATAGATTGTCAACTCTATACAATTTAGAATAATCCAAGAAAGGAATTGCCTGCACGGGATTGTTAATTCATGTGGGAGGGGCCCAGTCCACAGTGGGAGGCACCATTCCCTAGGTAAGCAGTTCTGGCTGCATAGCAAAGCTGGCTAAGGGTTAGGCTGTAAGTGATCCTGCAAGCAGTGTCTTCCAAGGTTCCTCCTTAAGTTGTCCCTTAAGCTCCTGTCCTGACTTCCCACTGTAATGGACTGTGATATATGAGCTAAAATAAACCCTTGCTTTCTCTTGTTTTTGGTCATGGTATTTGCCACAGCACCAGAGAGGAAAATACAACACACCCTCTACCCTTCGAAAAGGAAAAAAGTCCAATTTGGGCTTTAGGAGTGGCAGCTGAGTCTGTGCCTCTGCTGGCCTCCACTTATTCTGTAGGGTAATGCCTGTTTGTGTTTGGTTTGGTTTTTTCTTTTCAGCTGAGCAGCTTAGCTGAAATCACCCTTTGGTTCTACAGTCTGGCCAGAGCATGTCAACCAAGCAAGCATTAAGGTTGATACTCTTCATGGCTCAGGAGACACAGCCCCTCAGCTAATCCACACATGTCGTTATGGGGGTGGGGAGTATTGCTTAGTGAGGGGAATGTCGTTATGGGGGTGGGGAGCATTGCTTAGTGAGGGGAAGACTGAAATCCAAGGATGCTTGAAGCACAGCAGAACTATGCAAATGGTTAAAAAATGGGAACATGGCTTAGCTTTCTCTCTCCCTGGGCGCCTGAGTCCTTCCTGCCTTAATTATGTCTTTATGGGCAATTTTTCCTCCTGGAAAAACTCATTCAAGCAAGCCAAGGATACACACATGGGAGGGACCAACTCAACTCCACAAAGGCAAGGCGGGGAATAGAAACCCCCTGGGGCTGGAGAGAGAAATTCCTTTTGAACTGAGGAATGATAAGGTGATTATGGGCACAGGGGGCCTTTGTGTCATTAATCTGACCTGCCTTTATCTGGCCCAGAATCCAGGGACACCAGGGGATTCGCAGTCAACAGGAGGCTCTGCACCATGGGAAACTGCTGGGGAATTCCTTCTGAGGGCCTGGCTTGGAGCCCTGGTACTGGATGTGTTTCAGTTTTACTTAATTTCACTGCTTTAGAAAAAAAAAAAAAGACCAGCGAGGAGCCCACAAAATGAACCTACATGTACCTAAATAAACACAATACTCATACACACACAGATAGTTACAAAAGACACACAAGACATGAATGTATATACAGATACATGTACACATATAGATACAGGTATGTACACATACACCATGCTTATGAGAGCACACACAAACAAACAGCGGCATACAGACACATACAACTCATGTACATGATATATACACACAGCCACATATACACACAATTGCACAAAGTAATGTACATATATATATATATATATATATACACACACACACACACACACACATATATACATACAGGTACATATGTATAGACACAATGCAGGTATGTACAGGCATACATATATACATACAAACACACATGCAGATAGCATACACATATAAACACATATGGCCATGTGTAGACACACATACAGATGCACACAGGCATATATACCTGCATATATATACATACATATATACATTATACACATATATATATACATACATATACATACATGTACACATGTATAGACACAATGCAGATGTGTACAGGCATGCATATACTCACAATGAACACATATATAGACACAAATGTGGATACATATGTACACATGTAAACACACACAGATATACATACAAGTGTATGTACAAACACACGCATATAGAAACACAAACTACCTGTTTGAGTTTCTTTCTTTTTTAAAAACTTTTTAAGAACTCACTGTAATTATTGTATATATGTCTGTTTGAGGGTGTCAGGTCCCCTGGAACTGGAGTTACAGACAGCTGTGAGCAGCCATCTGGGTGGGTGCTGGGAATTGAACCCAGGTCCCCTGGAAGAGCAGGCAGTGCTCTTAATTCATTGAGCCATCTCTTCACCCTCGTTAAAACACGGTGAGAAATGAAACCTAAGGGAGAGAGGGGTTACTCTGGTCCATAGTCATAGAGGCAGAAGCAGGGAAGGCATGGTGGTCGGAACAGGAGGCTGGCTGATCACATTTTATCCACATTCAGGAAGCAGGAGGCCGGCTGTACGGCTCCCACACACTCTTAATGACCCACCTCCTCCAGTCGGACTCCACCCCTTAGAGATTTCCAGAAGCTCCCAAACAGCACCATCAGCCGAGACCAAGTGTTCCAACACATGAGCCTGTGGGGGGATCCTTCTCCCTCAAATCACAACACCCCAGACAGTGAGAAACACATAAGGAAAATCACACGTTCACACATTTTAGCAGAAAAATATTAACAATATAAATATTGCTCTATCAGTGAAATCAATGCTAAAACATAACTTTTTTTTTTTTTAAAAAAAAAAAAAAAAAGACGGGCTTTCTCCTCTGTGTAGTCCTAGCTGCCCCTAGAATTGACTTGGTAGATCAGGCTTGGCTTCGAACTCTTGTAGACTCACCTGCCTCTCCCTCCGGAGGGCTGGAAGTAAAGGTGTGTGCGACCACACCTGGCAACATTATTTCTGCCCATAATTCTGTTGGATGCTTAGGAGGAGGAATCTGAGTGTCAAAAGGGCAGGGTGCGTGTGATCATGCGTGCTGATCATTAGTGGGGTGGGGAAGGAGCCTGCCCTTGCCGGTCATTCTGTTCTTAGAGGCTCCTGGAGGGCTTCCCATAACTAGAAGCAAACTGGAGAGACAGCCCGTTTGGTGTACCAACTGCTTTCCAGGAAAGCCTAAGGACCTGGGTTTGGATTCCCAGCAGCCACATAAAAAGCCAGGCATGATGGAGTGTGCCTTTAACCTGCTCTCAAAGTAGCTAGAGACCCTCTTTGAAAGCACAAGGTAGAGAGCAACAGAAGACACCTGACACTAATCTCTGACCTCCATACACAACTGCACACACTCATGCACATACAAGTGAACTGGAAAAGGTGCAGTTGATGCAGATTGGTGCCGCGGAGTAGCCGCCAACCACAGGGCAGGACGGGAGTTTCAGTTGCCTCCAACTAACTAAAAAGAAAACTTCGTTCCCCTGGGCCTGAGGGCTGCTTCTGGGAGTGGCCATTCCTTCCCTGCAGATGCGCTCTCCTGATCGTTGGGGTTGTATTCAGCCACACAGATTTCAGATCCTCTCGTATTCTACAAAGCAGCAAAAAAACAAAAAACAAAAAACAAAAAACAAAAAACAACAAAAAAAAAAGACTTTGTCCAGAGCGGCTGCAGTTCTCAAGGAAAAGCCTTTAACGTAACTTCGTAAAATCGGGAAGAACGCCCTGCATTTCCTATGGGCACACACTCACATGTGGAGAGCGCTGTATTAAAAAAAAAAAAAAAAAAAAAAAAAAAAAGAGTCTGGGGAGCTCAGGCTCAGAGGATTACAGAGTGATGGTAGGTTGCCCAGCAACGGGGAATGCACTTTACCAAGACAGTATTAATGCATTATTTGGGTGGTTAAAACACACACACACACACACACACACTCTCTCTCTCTCTCTCTCTCTCTCTCAAAAGTGAGTGGAGAAAACAAAACAAAACAAAACAAAAACAACTGGTGTCTTTGCGGGAAGGAGAGTTGTAACAGGGCTTATGCTAGACAAAGAGAGGCGACTGGAGAAAGTCCCTCCTTCCGAGCGGCTCAAATCTTAAGAACAAACCCCCTTCCCTTTTAAGAGGTGTGGTGGGTGAAGCCTCCTCCTCATTTGGCGGCTGACTGGGGAGGGGCGGGGGCGGGGGCGGGGGCGGGGACAGGGGTGGGGGCGGAGGCTCTCCTGAGGACGTTCTCTCTGAAGCTGGTGTCTTGCAGTCTGGCATTATTTCAAGCTGACAGATGTCTCGTCCCTCAAAGCTGCTCTTTGTGGCTGTCCTGGTATGAAACACCCCCGGCCAGCCTCCCAGCTGGATAGCTTCGTGGACTGGTGGCCTGTCTGTCTTCCAGAATCTGCTGGGGACTGGACCTTCAGATAGCAAAGCCAGAGTAGCACTCCCCACAGGGTCTACCAGAAGGGGACTAAGAAAAAGTGCCCTGTCTTACACTTACACACACACACACACACACACACACACACACAAAACACACACACAAAACACAGCAATTTCCATTGCTATGTTTATTTATTTTGAGCACTTTCAAAAGAACACCCACAGTGAACAAATGAATCCTTTGAGTACTCAGCTGAGATTCTCAAATGCTTTCTCCACAAACAGAAGCAGTCCTGAGTGACTTCCCCTGCTTAGCAGAGCTGTACCTGTTAAACTGTCCTGGCCACTCAGAGGTTCAGGTATTAAATCCATCTATATGCTAAAGTACACCAACACTCCAGGGGCAAGAAGGGTCTTTGATGGTCGTTCTCCAACAAGGCAGTGAGGGGAACATTTTAAGGCCGAAGGCACTTGTGCTGTTTCCAACTGAGGCTAAACACTGGTCTGCTCACCCCCTGCTTCCTTCAGCTCTCATCCTGGATGCAACCAGAAATTCTTTTCAGGCACACTTTAAAGCCAGGATTTTGGCTTTTTGTGCCCTTCCCCCTATCAAGAACTACGGGGATCACATCCAGAGCTTCACACACACTAGGCCCTCTACCACTGACCCCTCTTCTCACATTTTAGTTTGAGAAATTGTCTTACCAAGTCACCCAGGCTGCCTTAAAACTCACTCTGCCGCTGAGGCTAGCCTTGAACTTGTGATCTTCGTGCCTCAGCCTCTTATTTGTGATCACTGCGCCACAAGGCTTTCCTGTGTGTTTTCCTGGTGGGAGGGGCAATTTCCTTGTTTAAGATGCACCAAGGTGCAGCTCTGAGCCACTGGCCTTCCCTCTAAGTGCCGGGAGGGTGTGGTGGACCCTGCAGAAACGAGGCAGTGAAGATGAGCTCTGGTCAGGCACAGGTTTAGAGAGTTTTCCTGAAGGTTCAATGTGAATAAATCAATGGAAGGTAGTGACTTAAAACATGGACGCAGAAACAGGAAGGTCAGGAGGTCAAGGAGAGCCTCAGATACACACTGAGTAAATCACCAGCCACCGTAGGTAACAAGAGACCCTGTCTTAAAACACCAGAAAACAGCCGGGCGTGGTGGCGCACACCTTTAATCCCAGCACTCGGGAGGCAGAGGCAGGCGGATTTCTGAGTTCGAAGCCAGCCTGGTCTACAGAGTGAGTTCCAGGACTGCCAAGGTTATACAGAGAAACCTGTCTGGAAAAACCAACCAACCAACAAACAAACAAACAACCAGAAAACAGTCACAAACAACCAAACAGATGGGAGAAAGAATCATTAATATGTATACAAATAGGATATGTATGACAGTTGATGGTACTGTGTGTCGTTCGGTTTCTCAGAGGCTCCCATGTGTTTGAACATTTGACCCCCCCAACTGGTAGCACTGTTTTGGGTGATCCAAAAACCTTTTAGACAGAGATGGGATCCAGCTGGAAGATGCAGGGGCACAGTAGTCGGGGCTTGAGAGTCACGATGGGTTCACCCGACTTCTGGCCTGAGCTCCAACTCCTGATCAGCCAAACTGTGAGCAGGCTGCGTCCTGTTCCAGTCACCATGCCTTTTCTGCCAGGATGGACTCCACCGTGTCAAAACCCAAACCCAAACAAATCTTCCTCCCTTGAGTTGTTTCTACTGGGGAAAATGGCTGTCACAGGGTGACACGGACTTGACACCATCTCCCTTGGAGTGATGACTCCGTTTATACTAAGTCATCTTTCATGTAGACGTCAGGGGACAACAGACACGAATAACCACAGTCATGCTCTTCACCAAACACTACAGTTTATCACTATACGCCACAAGTCCTGTGTATGATGACACCCAAGGCATTGTGGGTACAATACAGAAGCAGCATTTTGAAAAATGAAACAGAGATTTTTCAGGTTTTTAAGATTCTGTGTTGTGGCTTTATGTATATTTTCATTATCTTCCTCATGCTGGTGACATGGACCGAGAGGCCTGCCACTCAGTTAGGCCTCTGTAGGGTCCCCGGGAACCCACTGTGTGCCAGGTACCACTCTAGAAATAGGAAAAGAACAGCAAACAAAGAGAAAACCACACCTGTCTTTCTGGAACTTTCCCTGTGTTGGAAGAAGTGGCCAAACCAGAAGGGCGGAGGGTTGATGTAATTTCAAAATGATCATTGACAGCAACTAAACCCTTACAGTAACTTACTATAACAGTAAGTTGCTGGGTTCTGATGCCCTCTTTGACCGCCACGAGTACCAGGCACACATGTGTGCCCAGACATGCATGCCAGCAAAACTCTCATCTATGTGGGAAAAAAAGAAATAAATCTTTTAAAAAAGTGATAACAAATGTCTGAGTGGGGGGAAAAAATGAGCTGTCTGTTCTCTGCCCCAGCATGTAATAGTTAGGAGAGAGTCATGGATCCCATATAGCTTTTTAAACTCTTTAAGTGTATCCCATAGCTTGAAGCATCTTCATCATGGTTAAGACACACCTAGTTAAGACACAAACACACCTATCTACCTACACACACACACACACACACACACACACACACACACACCTCTTCTAACCAAAATTAGAATTTTGTAATGCAGAGTACCCCGTGTGCTTCCCTCCTACGCCGTGAAACTCTGCTCCGTTCCATCCCTCTTTCCAACAAACGTTACATGGGTGTCTCACCTTCATCTACCAAGTCGAATCTCTGTCTGAAGAACACCCATCCACAGCCCAGTGGAATCATGTCCCTTATGGTAGGTGGGTAGTACTAAAAGCAAAAGCCTAGCCTGTTGTCTCCTTGGGCCATCATCCTCAGGAATGCTGTGGAGAATGGCAGGAGGCTCCTTTCATTCTGTGGGTCCAACAGGTCTCTCCCACAAGGGAGAAAGGAGAAAGTGGTTTCTACAGCTGAATGTCAATACACATTGGCAGGCCTGGGAGCCATGTTGGAGCACCATGCGACAGCCAATGCACAGGAAGAGGAGTTCAACAGATAGAAGGTGTAGTGGCTATTCCTGGTTCTCAACTTGACTCTATCTGGGATGAACTACAATCCAGAATTGGAAGGCTCACCAGTGATCCTAATCTGGAGGCTGGGAGATAGAAGTTTCTGATCTGGATCTTGGCATGGAGATCTTGAGGCACGGTGGCTATGAATTCCAGAAGATTAAGATAGAGAGATCTCCAAACTCAAGGTCATCTGGGATTAAAGGTGTGGTAGTACACCTTTAATCTGGGCTACACCTTCTGCTGGAGACCTACATAAGGACATTGGCAGAAGGGAGTCTCTCACTCCTTCAACTGCTTGCCTAGTGGGACTGAGCAACTTCTAGATCCTTGGGCTTCCGTTCACAGCTGTTGCTGACCATTGTTGGGAGTTGGACTGCAGACTATAAGTCATCAATAGATCCCTTTACTATATAGAGACTAGCCATAAGTTCTGTGACTCTAGAGAACCCTGACTAACACAGAAGGTCAGGGAGGAAGAATTGTCTTTTAAGGCAGGAAACCCTCCACACCTCTCTCAGCCTGTAGTCCACCCTTTCTCTGTGGTAGTCATAAATACTGCGCAATTCTTTGACATTTAAAGTTGAAGGGCCAGAGAGAAGGTTCAGTGGGTAAAGGAGTCTGCAGCTTAGCCCGACGACCTGAGTTCAATCCCAGATGGCAGAAGATGACTCCTGAAACTTGTCCTCTGATCTCCACATGTGCCAGGAATACACACGCACATGTCTGCATGCATGAGAACACACATACACCATCCCCCCCAAATAGATGAAATGAAAATTTTAAACTGGTACCTACAGAAACAAACAAACAAAAATCTAGGACATGTTTTAACTTGTCAGAATTTAGATAAGCTAATCGAAGAGATTTTTATCGTGAGAGAAGTAGAAAAGTTTCTTATTCCTAGGACGACACCCAGAACTTCATTCCCTCAGCACTTTCAAAACTCAGACCCCAAGACCTCCATAAATCAGAAGGGGGGGGGGGAATAATGTCTTCAACGCACCTGGTTTCTTTAAGCCAGGAAATAATTAGGGCAGGCTATCTCAGGATTTCACTTACTTCCAAAAAAACAAGATCCCTAACTGATGATTTCAGCCATTCTTGCGTGATTATCGCTTCCTGCCAATTAACAGCTGCGGAGCCAACGCTGTGCAGACAGCCTCCTCCAAGCAGGAAACCAGAAAGGAAAAAAAAAAAAAAAAAAAAAAAACACAAACCCAACTCAGAGCTCTGAAGTCCTCTCCCTACAACTCCCCAAGGCCAATGTGCTCCTGGCCACCTCTGAGCCCAGCAGTGTGGGCCTGGCCCCTAAACCATCTTCCTTCCCCACCTCATACTACCTACCCTGCCTTCACTCTCTACCCAGCAGGCCCAGCATTCTCCCTTGCTCTCTCCGGAGCTGCTGTACCTGTTGATGCCTCAAAATCCATCACCAGGCTACATTCGTTACCTCGCATAGAATGTCTGACCCAACCCCATCCCAGTATGTTGCCTGGGTCTTATTAAATGATATGTCCAAGTCCTAAGTCCTGGTACCTGTAAAACGATCTCATTTAGAAATACAGACTTTTCGGGGCAGGGGTGGCACACGCCTTTAAACCCAGCACTTGGGAGGCAGAGGCGGGAGGATTTCTGAGTTTGAGGCCAGCCTGGTCTACCGAGTGAGTTCTAGGACAGCCAGGGATATACAGAGAAACCCTGTCTTGAAAAACAAAACAAACAAACAAAAAAACCAAAACAAACAAACAAAAAAACAAAAGAAAAGAAAAGAAAAGAAAAGAAAAATGTAAAAAAGAAATACAGTCATTGTGTATACACACACACACAACCTGGTTCAAATTCGAAAGTTAGACTCCAGAGCCCATGATTCAGGCATCATATGTGTGTGCCTGTGTCTGTGTGGGGTGTGTGTGTGATGTATGTGGTATATGTGTGTATGCACACATGCATGCATGTGCAAGCCCACGAGTACACGTTTCTTTATACATACATGCATGTGGAGGCTAGAAGCTGACATCTGGTATCTTCTTCCGTTGTTCTTCACCTATGTCTTAGTCAGGGTTTCTATTCCTGCACAAACATCATGACCAAGAAGCAAGTTGGGGAGGAAAGGGTTTATTCCGCTTACATTTCCATACTGCTGTTGATCACCAAAGGATGCAGGACTGGAACTCAAGCAGGTCAGGAGCTGATGCAGAAGCCATGAAGGGA
>NC_034612.1:17402578-17411050 GCF_900095145.1 Mus pahari | reverse complement strand
CCTTAAAGCTGGAGCTCATGGAGGCATTTCCCCAACTGAAGCTCCTTTCTCTGTGATAACTCCAGCTGTGTCAAGTTGACACAAAGCTATCCAGTACAACCTTTTTTTTTTTTTTAAGACAGGGTCTCTCGATGTACTTGGAGCTCACAGATACAAGTAGGCTGGCGAGCCAACAAGTGTAGGGCTCCTCCTGTCTCCATCCTTCCCCACTGGGATTACAGATGTGTACTACCTCCTCTAGCTTGTTAGGTGGGTGCTGGGAACCCAAACTCAGATCCTCACGTTTGGGCAGCAAGCAATTTACCCACTGAGACATCTCCCCAGCCCTCAGGTTTTATTTTTAATGCTAACTGCTTTGTCTGATTCAAGCCAAATCAATGAGAACGGAGGCCAAGCTGGAAGTCCCTCATGCAAGGCCAGTGCCCCTATGTTCCTTCCCAGCCCCTCTTGACTCATGTTCACAACTGCTCAAATCCTCAGGAGATGTACCCTCACCAGAGATCACACACTCCCCTGTGAGTCCCTGGTCCCCCGTGAGTCCCTGGTATATTCTCCCATATTCCGGGGTGAATCTTCCCTCTGCCTTTAAAAATGAAACTTGGCAGTCAACAAACTCAGGCCTCTGCTCCTGACTTGGGTTCGAGCTCACCCTTTATAATTAGAGGTTCAGCTCATACCCCTCAGTCCTATGTCCAGAGAAGAAACCATCTGCCTAGAACGGACTCCAGTTTTCCCACTTATACGCAAAGTGGGAGGGGGGGAGGCAATTTCTGCCTACTCCTTTATCCTATGCACCAAGGATGGGCAATCTTCCTAAGAGATGCCTCCACCTCCATCCCATCCCCTACCTCCTGCTCTATCCTTGTGTACAGAGCGGAAGTCATTTGCCTATGAGATGGTCAGCCCCTCTGTCCTATGCACACAAAAGGAAGCCACCTGCCTAGGAACGGAGACTAACTCAACCATTTTTCTCTCCAGCAGATATCGCCAGGTCTTATTCTATATCCATGCCTTTCCTCCCTCACCCAGAGAGTCTGATTTGTCGAGTTCAGCGGGTGATGACAATTGCCCTGCCAATCACGAGCCCTATGCCTTTTTAAGCAGGCTCTACACTTCTGAGTCTACCATGAAGGTGAAGGTGATCCTGGTCTGGTCAGATAGACTTGGGGGGGGGGGTGGTGGCTTCGGTGGAAAGGCTTAGCAAGAAAGGATGAAGGATCGGGCCCCGGCTGCAACTTCCTTTCTCAACTCAGTACGTGGTGAGACAGAGGCCAGAATAAGGTCTTGATTTTGTGAGGAGAGTCAATTAGGCAGCTACAGGACCTGTGAGACCACTACAGAGTCATTCTGCACATAGCCCGGACCCGTCCCTGGAGTTCACTCCCCTATGGCTGGCTGTGAACCTTGGTGGGGAGCCTTCTTTTCACCCTGCAGCCAAAAGCATCCTTGACAGGTCCATACACCACATGCACACACAGGGGCTGGACCATAGACTGAGGTCCGAGAAGATGCAGCTGGAGTGTTGTAATTGGATACAGTGAGCTGCAGTAGGAAACGGCTTAAGACAGACTTAGCAACCTGGCGTAAGGTTATGCACGTCATATTCTAGAAGGTAGCCATGTTTCCTCTAGTATCGAGAGCTTCAAAGCTGAGAGTGAATGGCATAAATCTCTCTCCCCTGTGCTCATCTTCAAATTCAGCACCTCTTCTCACATCTTTCAGCTTCATTACTTATGTACGTACACACACACACACACACACACACACACACACACGCCTAATTTCTCCTTTTAATTTCCCCAGGATCCCCCAATACATCTTCCTTCCAACATCATGTCCTTTTTTTTTTTTTTTTTTTTTTTTTTTTTTTTTTTTTTTTTTTTTTAAGAAAGAGTAAAAAGGAGATTTATTCAATGTGCTGCATTGGGAAGAAGGACAGAGGGACCCAACAATCATCCCTGAGTAGGTCCTGGAGTGAGACTGATGTTTAAGTACAGGACCAGGGATGTCCAGTCAAGGTGTGGTCAGAATAGATGTATCACTAACTGGGCTTCCATCTCATCCTGTAAGATTGGCTGCCCAGTTGCTGGAACTGTGTGAATCTCTTTCCAGAAGACAAGTCTAAATCAGGCTGGATCTTTTCCTTTTCCCAGTATGAGATTCCTAGGGAAATTCCTGTTTCTTTGAGGCCCCACTATTTCAATAGTCTGATAAAGACTCAAGCATCCCTTTAGAGTACCTTCATTTCCTCCTTTAAAACTTTGGCTGGGCCATGATGGTGAATTCTTTTAATTCTAGTGCTCAGGAGGCAGGGGCGGGAAGATCCTTGAGTTTGGGGGCCACCCTGTTTTACAGAGCGAGTTCTAGGCTATCCAGGGCCACACAGAGAAATCCTATCTCCAATAGCAAACAGATTGCAAAAAAAAAAAATTTGCAATTTATTTATTTTTTAACCCACTGAGTTTGGTTACTGTTGATTTTATGTGCATGGGTACTGAGGTCATCCACAGGGTCATGAGCAGTCTACCAGAGACCTCTAAAAGAAACCGACTCTCCCTTTCCCAGGGGCTAGCTCCTCAACTAGGGGTGGGGTCTTGGTAGACCCTTCTCATTTATACTAGGATATTTTAACTGGCTTGATCTTGTTCAGGCAACCATGGCTGCTATGGTTCAATGTGTGTGACAGCCCTGTCATATCCAGAAGCCAGTATCTCATGGTTCTTTCTCCCCATTCTCTGGCTCTTACATTCATTCTTTCTGCCCATCTTCCCAATGATGTTCCCCTAGCCTTGATGAGGGAGAGGGGACTAGTATCTATCAGCTTCCGGTTCCTCTCCTGTCCGTATTTCCCCCTTTGCTTCAATCTCTTATTTGTATGCACTTAATCTTACTGTACTTCCAGCAAATTTATGACTCTCCTCCTGTGGAACAAGATGGTGTTTAAAGAATTAATAACCAGGCTCTAGAATATTGTTGTGCAAAGGAATGGTTAAGGCGTCACCAGCTCAGCCAAGTGGGGTTATGGGTAGACACTGTAGATATCTTGCAATGGCTCTCAGCACACTGAACCTTTGTTCTCTCTCACAGGTTCATTTCTATCTCAGTTCTCATGGGCTATGTGTGTTGTTTTCTCCCTCTGTCTTTCCACACCGCACCGCACCGCACCACACTACATCACCCTGCCTCTATAGTTTGTTATTGAATATATAAGTCAAGATGGGTCCACTCATACAAGATCAAAAAGTCAGTCACTGAAATTAAACCACAAAGTCACATGTGCCACACCCATTTTTTTAAAAGATAAGGGTGTGCATCAGCCTCTGGAATTCCCAGGAGAAAAGCAAGATGCAGCCATAGATGGCAGAGATGTTGGTTTCTCTGCATCTCTTAGTTTACCTCCAGTCTCAGCTTTTCCTTACAGGGTCAAGATGACTTCCAGTAGTCCGCAGTGACAAAGACTATCTGGGCTGGGGTGGATCCAACGGGACAAGATGGGTCTTACTGGACTAGTGAACCACTTACAACCAGAGTCACAGTGATGCCTGCACAAAGCAGGGAAGACTCTGAGATGCATTTGAATAGCTCACACAATGGGGTGGTTATTATGGTACATGAGTCACACATCAACAACATTGTTTAACTAACTCCATCACCAAGCCCTCAAGGGTCCGGTGACCACCACCATTGCTGTTTTACAAATTAGAGAAACAGATTTGAAAAGGTATCCAAGAGCAAGTGTCTGGTCATTTGTGGCCAGAACGAAACTGGATTCAAGCGTACTTGAAACCAGAGGTAGCGACTGTCTTTGCCATGTCACCTTGCTTTAAGGATGCTCACAAGATGAGCTATGTAGCAGAGCAGAGAGGGAAATCTCCCTCCCTGAGCTGTTCCATACAGCTATACAGCCTGCAGAAGCTGCAATGTCCAGACAAGTAACTTAGGGAAGGAAGGGTTTATTCAGTTCACAATTCCAAATTATACTCCATCATTGTGGGGGAAGTCAAGGCAGGGATTGAAGGAGCGAGTCATATCATATCCACTGTCAAGAGCAGAAAGAAAATGAATGTTTGCTGGTAGCTTTCTCCTCTTTTATACTGTTTAGGAGCCCCTGCCTAGGGAATGGTGCTGCCCACAATTGGTTGTGTCTTCAGACATCAATTAACAGTAAAGACAACCACCCCACCGAAAACCAGGTATGGCTTCATGCCAACTTGACCTAGATAATTCCTCAGTTGAGACTCTAGGTTGTGTCAAGCTGATAGGTAAAACCAACCAGCACCTACTCCTGTGCCCGACTCAATTTCCTTACATGACATGAGAGTCATGATCCCCAGTGTATCTCATGCCTTCCTTTACCTCCAAAGTATAAGGAAGCAAATTGCTCAGACCGGCTGCATCTGATTGATGGGTAGAGAACACAAGTCTCAAATACTGGACTAAATATATTAAATTTCCTTAGAGCCACCTACCAAGCACAAGACGAGTGAAGTGAGGTTAATATTAACAATACATCTAGCTCAATATATCCAAATATCACCATTTCAATGTGTAATTGCTATATGAAATATTTATGTAAGTGTTTGGTTTCTTTTTTTCCTTCCCCTTTTTACAGCTTGAGAGAAATAAATATCAGGTGGGTATTTTATCCTCACAGAAGATCTCAATTTGGACTGGCCCACATCTCAAGGGCTCAATCGTACATTGAGACATTATGTGTGGTTGGCCTAGACACATCAGGACATAGCTACAACCTTGTTACCAGCTGAGGACAGGAACCTAGACAGGGTCAGGGATCGTTAACCCAGCTTGAGCAAGTCATATGTAACTGTCATGAATCCACCCCAGTATTTCCTTTCCAACTCACTGGAAGAGCTAGCATCCTCTTCTAGAGAGAGTGTATGTGCACGGCACACATGTATTTGTCTTCTGAAGAAATCCTTGCTCCAGGAAGGTGTTCTAAAGATGAGCGCTCATTTGGGGTGCTTTGAAATGACCTACTGTCTTTACCAAACTGTCACTGTGGTGCCTACCTTTCCAAACCTATCGCTGGGATGGCCCCTTTCATTTCAACTGCTGCTGCCACACTTGCTGGTTTGGGGATCCAATTGCTCCCTCCCTGGTGCCTTTGGACTTTCCATCTTCCCATTCTAGACTAATTCCTCTTACAGCTTCTGACTTTAGTGCAAACCCCTTGTCTGACATCACAGCTGTAGGAACAGGCTGATTCATGAGTACCATTTATCTCACCCATGTGGTCTCCTTCCCAGCATGCCTTGCTTTTCCAAATGTGCTTCTTTTTCATTTTAAAACGATTTAAAATAAATTATTTCATGGGATGAGAATGGAGAGGAGCCCGAGGAAAAAGAAGGTCCAGCGACAGGCCCAAAGTGGGATCCAGCTTAAGGGGAGGTTCCAGGGTCTGACACTATTACTGAGGCTATGGAGCGCTCACCAAAAAGGAACTATCGTGACTGCCTTCCAAAAGACCCAACAAACAGCTGAAAGTCTCAGATGCAGATATTTGCACCCAACCAATGGACAGAAGCAGCTGACCCCTGTTGTTGGATTAGGGAAGGCTGAAAGAAGCTGGGGAGAAGGGCAATCCTGTAGAAGGACCAGCAGTTTCAATTAATCTTGACTCCCAAGATCTCTCAAACTCTGGACCACCAAACAGACAGCATATACCAACTGATATGAGGCCCCCAACACACATACAGTAGAGGACTTCTGGGTCTGTGTTCATTCAGAGATGATGCACCTAACCCTCAAGATACTGGAGGCCCCAGGGAGTTTATAGAGGTCAGGTGGGGTGGGGGCATCCACATGGAGACCAAGTGGGGTGGGGAGGAGATGTGGGATGTGGAGCAGTCAGAGGATGGATTGGGGGGTGGGTGGAATATAGAGTGTAAAAAATAAATTAAAAATAAAATAAATAAATAAATTATTTCATTACATTATTTTATGTGTTTTGCCTCCATGAGTATCTATGCACACATGCATGCCTGGTCCTCATGGGGTCTAGAAGAGGGCATTGGATCCCTGGAACTCCAATTACAAATGGCTGTGAGCCTGAGTCATCATCTACATGAGAGAACTGAACTCAGGTCCTCTGTGAGAGCAGCCACTGCACTGAGCCATCTCTCCAACCCATTTTCTACACAGGGCTATTTTTTTTCCCATTAAATATTCCTTCACACAAGTCATGCTTAATAAATATAGGTGACCCGGGAAGGTGGAGCTTGTGGGGCTCTTAGAATGTTCCTAGTGCATCCCCTAAACTTCATAGACTAAGATTTTTTTCCTGCGACTTGGGGCTGGACCACACTTCCCTCAGGCTGGTGCTGGCACCAAGAACAAAATGAGAAAAAGACTCACTTCCAAGTCCTGTTTACTGTGAAGTCACAAGGCTGCCAGCAGTCCAGGAAGCCATCAAACAGCCACGTGATGCTGGGGACCTAAGCAAGCTCGAGGGCTGACACAAGCTCAGGTCACACAGAGAGGCACCTTTTAAAACCAAAGGGGGGTGCGGGGGGGGGGGAGTTGCAGGGAGGGGAGTCAGCAGGCTGGCACCATGCCATTGTCTAAGTTGGGAAAAAGGCTGGTAACACTTTACAGCTTTCAAAGGATGCTAGGAGGGAGGCCCCGGGGCAGGATGAAGAGAAGAAAGATTTTCGGATCAGAGGCGTGGGTCCGGGCCTGTTCGAAAGAAAGCTGCAGGCTGGACAGTGAACAGCACCTTTTCCGATCTCTCCCCTGGGCTGAGGCCCGAGCCAGGGAGTCAGTCTCTCTGCACTACACTTCTTGTGTGTGTGAGAGCTGAGCCAAGGGAAGAGCATTCACACAGCCTTCCGAAACACCATCTCAGCAACAAAGCAGGCAATGTGTTTCATCTCGGGCCCCGCGGATCCAGCTGAGTTTACGGCAGTGGGTGGCTTTCAAACCTAGCATTTGATCAAAATGAAAAAGTGGCCCTTCCTTTCACCCGGTGACAAGCCCGCGCGTATAAATCACAGCCTACCCTGGGAGGACTGCTCCGCACACAATCAGCCGGGCAGCCTGGCCACCCCAGTCCCCATCTGGACAAAGGGGGCTGGGCGTTTTGAAGGGGGCCCAGGCGGCTTTAAAGGCCCCTTGTAAAGATGAAACTCAGACACCATCCGGAGCTCGCTGTGGGGGGAGGAGGGAGCTGCGCCATTCCAGGAGATTTGAATTTTATGTGGTCTGAGAACCATAGTCCTCAGGAAGACGAGTGCCCCCAGACCAGTGGGAAGAGAGACATCAGCGTTTCAGAGGGAAAATGTGAGAAAAGGGAAGTTAGAAATAAATGTACTTTTGACTAGGAAAGGGGAAAAAAAAAAGACTTTTAAATGAGCAACATCCCTTGTTAATGAGTCCCTGGCAGGACTGGGGGGGAAATCACTCAAGCGTGAGTTCAGATCTTCAGAACCACATAAAAGCCAGGCATTGGGGGCTGGCAAGATGGCTCAGTGGGTAAGGGTGCTTGTCAAGCAAACTTGGGAATCTGAGTTCAAACCCCGGGAAGATAGAAGGAGTGACTTCACACAATTGACTTCTGCCTTCATATATGCACTGTTGCATAAAAGTACATACAGCACACACGCACATGTGTGTGCATCCATGCCCACATGCAAGCGAGTGTGTGTGTGCGCGCGCGAGCACACACACACACACACACACACACACACACAAATAATGAATATATTTTTTAAAAAACCGGTTGATAGTATGTGCCTGTAACTCCAGAGCTCCGAGGCTGAGATAGGTGTATCCTCAGAGCTCAGAGGACAGCCAGTCCAGCCAACCTCTGAGTTCTATGTTTAGTGAGACTCTGTCTTTAAAAAAACCTAAGGTAAAGAGGAACTAAGGAAAATACCTGGCATTAATCTCTGGCCTACACACACCTACACACACACACACACACACACACACACACACACACACGTAGCCAAGTTCACATATATGCTTACACATTCACATAGACACACAGGCACGTTGCAATGCTGAGTGTTAATTTTGAGCATTGACAAGGGCTCTAAAAGCCCCCCCCCGGGGGGGAGGAGCAGGCTTCTGGGCGTGGCTGGGCGGGCCTCTGGGCGTGGCTAGGAGGGATTACCTTCACTGTAATGATTGAGGTGACTGCATTAACTTGTGAGCTGTGAGCGGGACTGTTTCCTCCACAGAGGGTTCTGGGATGTAGAGAGGAGGAGGAGGAGGAGAGCTAAGCAGCAGCTGGCCTTCCTTACTTCCGGCTTCCTGCTTGTGGACTTGATGATGTAACCAGTGTCAGGCTCCTGCAGCCTTTGCTTCCTTCTACCCTGCTCAGGCTGTAGTCAGGAACTGTGACACAGAATAAACCTTTCTCCTGCAAATTGCTCTTGTCAGGGTACTCACTACAGCAAACGAAAGGAAACTAAGATACACACACACACACACACACACACACACACACAC
>NC_034612.1:17384424-17402548 GCF_900095145.1 Mus pahari | reverse complement strand
CCCCCCCCAGTGGAGGCAGAGGTGGCTGCCTTTTATAAGCACTGTGGCCACCCTTGTGCAAGTTCGCTGTCTCCTGCTGTCCCCATTTTGGGGCCTGGGGAAGACGGAGAGATGAAATAGCTCTGAGCTGCACCAAAAATATATCTGAAGTGGCCAGACAGGTATCTAATGCCTTTGAGGCAAAGCCAGGGTGGCAGTTACCCATGTACTACTGAGGGGTGTGTATGAGTGTGCTTATGTGTATGAACGAGTGTGTCTATGTATGTGCGAATGAATGTGTGTGATAGTGTGTATGTGAATGTGTGTGTGTGTGTGTGTGAGTGTGAGTGTGTGTGTATATGTGTGTGTGAGTGGGCAGGGATGAAAAAATGGAGAGGGAGGAGGAGAGAAAGAGAGAGAGAAGTTTTCTAACCAGAAGATCCCTGAATATGGGCCCTCCAGTCAGGCCGTCCCATCCCAACATCTTCTGCTGGGCCTCTCTGGGCTACCAAGTGCTATGCGCTCCTCTCACAGTTCCTGATCTGCGTTACCAAGTTCCGATGGTTTGCTCCCCTCACGGTTGCATATTTCCTGGGTTGCAGACACATCTGCTCAGCAGACATGGGATGAAAGAAGGCTCCACTCCCCTTCTCATTCCGAACTCAAAGCCCAGCAGGCTGCCTGACAGGAGAACAGGGGCTCCTCTACCCAGCCCCTGCCCTCTCTATAGTCAGGTCAGAGGCCAGTCCTCCTCTGGGTGGCTCCTCTCCCTGCTGCATGGGTGGCACGGATGCCCTGGAGTTTTCCCTGCCACGGCTGCTGGGAAAATGGAAAGTTAAAGAGTGCCTACTTCAAAGAGGAAGGAAAACATCAGGGCAAAGAGAAGAGAGTCTGACGTGGGGCGGGCGGGAGAAGTTGACTGGGGCTTTCAGTTCAGAAGAGGAAGTAATGAAAACAATTAGATTTGAGCTGCTTTTATTACAAAAAGTGCATTTGAATGACAACCAGGTGGTCTCCGTTAGCTTGTACAGAAAATGAAGTGAATGTTAGTGCTGGTGGTGGTGGGGAACAGTGTCAAGAGAGAGCAGCTCAAGAAAACTGAGAGTCTCAGGTCCTCCTTTATGTGCCATAAAGAAAATGATTATATTATTATTATTCATTTGCAAAGCATTTTAATGTTTCACCAATTTGGGGGAGGGGACTGCACTTATGGCATTGATATTCAAATCATTCTCCTTTCATAGTCTCTTCATTTGCTGGTAGAATATGGCCCAATACTGCCTTTCTAAGACCTCACATGGGGTCAGGATTTAGACTGCAGGCACCCCTGCAGGCTTTGCCCAAGACTCGGTGGATGAAATATGGCACCTGGCTATAGGACATGGCTGGCCGGGGCTCTTCCATATCCTGCAGGGCAGGAGCAGACAAGGAAAGAAGACCCTTGCTCTCTGTTACCTGTAACAGCAAACTGGCTTTAAAGTAAGTCAGCTCCATACCACCTACGGGGCAGTGGAGGGAGCCACCCTGAGCCATCCTTGGCCTTTAACCTGAACACTGAGAGGGCAGGGTCAGGGTGGAATTTCCTGAGTGGGGTCAGATCTAGGGACAAAGATGAAGGATGGGAAGGGAAGTCTTCCCTTCTTCCTTCAACCTCACATCTTGTGCATGTAGTGTCTGCACGGATGCTTGCCCTGCAGACTCAAGGACCCGGGAGAGATCATGCTTAAGGCCAGGTAGGATATGAATATTAACCTTGTAATCTCAGTACCGGTGAGGTGGAGACAGGTGGACAGATGCCCAGAGCACCATCGACAACCAGCCTAGCCTGTCCTTGAGCTTCAGACCAGTGAGGGGCCCTGTCTTAAAAACTAAAGTCAACAACAGCTCATGGGGAATGGCATCCTAGGTTGACCTTTGTAATCTAATGTGCTCACCCAGACATACACACATACATACGTGTACACTTGCACACAGACAAACACACCACACACATACACACACACACACACACACACACACACACACACACACACAGTACACATACACACACAAACATGAAAGAGCAGAGACGACTGATGAGGAGCCGTGTGACTAGGTAAAGCGACCCCTGGGTGATGGACGAGACACTACCCCGGAGCCTGCATCCCTCTTCCAGGCCATGTGTAGGTGTGGCTTTATCAGGCACTGTTTGCCCTTGGTCCATAGGGATGTAATGTGCTTGTTTGTCACGGGAGACTTAACACAGTGGATTACCTGCACTTTCCTAATCCGGTCATTTCACAAGTTAGGAGGCCCCGTGACCCTGGGCATGGGTGGGAGGGATGTATGGCTGTTGGCAGTCAGTAGTGAGGTTGGTTGGGCCGCTGGCTGACAGCAATTAATCATAGGTTTCAAATCAGCTAGTCAGAGGATTCTGAGTGTGCTGAGTACAGAGAAACAAAAAGTATCTGCAGGGACAGCTATGCCAATGAGCCCGATAGATGGTGGCATGTTGTGCCCATTCATTCAAATGTCATGCTGTGCCCTGAAAATAGAGAACCTGAGTACATGACAATTAAAAATTAAAAAAAGAAAACGACTTTAAAAAAAAACAAACAAAAGTAGGATACTGAATCTGGTTAGAGACAGAGAGAGGGAATAACTCATATTATCTAGGAATGAGTAGGACACACAAATCTCCCCCAGTCCCTTCCTCAGCCCCTCAGTCCCCCACCCCCCACCCCAGCCTCGAGCTCTCAGGAATGGATCACAGGCACATGATTTGGCACAGCCTCGGGGTCATCAAGTAACCGGAGATGTTTTTTTCCCCCTGAGGAGAGTGGGGGGCCTCCCTCTTCTTTCAAGAGTCTGTGGGGCCTGGGGATGGCCGAGCATCAAACGTCCTTGGCCCAAGTCTGCTGTGGAGTGCTAAGTGTTTTGAGATTGGAAGCAGATGGCCTCCACCTCCTTCACAAGCACTGGGCATAAAAAAAAAAGAAAGAAAGAAAGAAAGAAAGAAAGAAAGAAAGAAAGAAAGAAAGAAAGAAAGAAAAAAGAAAGAAAAAAGAAGAAAGAAAAGAAAAAAAGAAAAAGAATTAAAAGGAAAAGGAATGTGGGGAAATGTGTTTCCGCTCTTGCAGAGCCCCAGCCGCCTGAAACCAGTTCAAGATGTTGCCTGTGAGGCACCCCCCCAAACCCCACGGATTTTCTTTAACCAGTGAGCCTGGCCAGTAGAGAAGTCTGGACTTCAAAGGTCTGTTCTCACTGAGGTCTAGGAGAGGGCTGGGGCCACTCTGGCAATTTCCAGTTGCCCTTAGCCATCCCCCGTCCATCAGCTGCCCCACACAGATTTATAGGCAGACATCCTTAGAACTCAAGGTCACTGCACGGCATCTGTGCCCGGCAAGGCTTCTATCCTGCCTCCTCCTGCCCTGGAAGAATGTCCCAAGATCTAACTCAGTGACATCAGTCATCTCTGTTCCCTGAAAACACAGAGGGAGGACAACGATTCTTACTTGGCCAACCCTTTAGGCTGCAGTTGAGGGACCCCAGGCCCGTGGAGGAGAGATGAGGTGTTCGGGAGCAATTACGATGAAAATCGTGCATGAAAACTGAAAATTGCATGGTCCACTTCCTCCTCCCTTGCTTGCCCCTGCACTGTGAGCAACAGCAAGACACAGACCTCCTCGCTTCTGGATCCCCCTAGTACCTATATAGCCCTTCATCAGAGGAGTACATCAACTGGATTTGAACAATTGGGGGTCATGAAGTACCTTGTCTAAGGGCAACCTGGGCTAAGTGAAACTCTGTCTCAAACAGACAAACAAATAGATAAAAAATCAGATAAATAATTTTATAAAATTCATATAAGGGTCTTCTGGAAGTCTGTGAGACCCACCAGGCTAATGGGTCCTGAGATAAGCACCAGGTTTACACCAGGTTAGACAACTCCCCTCCCATAAGCTCGCATAGAACTAAACTGAGGCCCGGCCCTCAACACCAACCACCATAATTATTATTACTATTCCACCTGCAATTTCGCGGAACGTATTAAAAAATTAAAACCTCCTTCATCACTGGTCCTCTTGGGTGCTAAATTAATATTTTGCCTTCTCTGATATAAAACTTCACTCATTAGCACGCTTTCAAATTAGTTTTATCTCGCTATAAAGACTCATTAGCTGCCGTCCTTAAATTAGAACCCATCAAGCCGCTGACAAAGCCACATGGATTTAATGATGAACACGAACACTCTGGCCCCAGAAAAACCACGCACCTCGCTTTAGGTGCTTGCGTTCTGTCGATGAGCCACCTGCCAGGTGTCCGAGCTCCTCCTTCAGAACGGAAGCAGAAAGAGCTCACTGTGCAGAATGGATAGAGGCTGGGAGAAGGGCTCAGTTGGCGAAGGGCTTACCTCCAAAGCAGGAGGACCTGAGTTTTAGCTCCGGGACCCATGGCAAAGAATCCAGCATGTGTGGGTCAGTCCCTGTCAGAGAAAACGGTTTGGTTTGGTTTGGTTTGTGTTCCCCAGAGTACAGGGTGATTAAGACCAAGGCCCACAATGGGCCAACATGCATAGAGTAAGAGACTTCCGTATTCTTGGTTTCTAAATGGAACGTCTGTATCACGACCCTCTCCCTAAGGCTCAGGGATCATCTCGGAAGAGGAAGAAAAAACGTGGAAGCCGGCAGTAAAATATTGCACAGGAACCCACGGGGCTGTGGCATCACTCACAAGACCTTTAAACGATCAACCCACAAAATCCCAGGATGGATGGGGACAATCTCATGAGGAGCTACTGGCAGCTGATGGCTACTGGGGAACGAGAGTCAATTTCCTTCAGGGGTGTGGCTCCTGAGAGACTGCACATGCTCCAGGCCAGGGCCCTATACCCAGGTACATCCAGGCAGTACTAAATGGGCTCCGTTGGTTTAAGGTCTCGAAAAACCAAAAAAAAAAAAAAAAAAAAAAAAAAAAAAAAAAAAAAAAAAAAAAAAAAAAACAGAAACCCGGGAGGGAAAAGTACTGGGAAGAATAGAGGCGGAGATGGAGGGAAGACAGTGCGGAAGTGGGTTTGATTAAAACTCTATGCGCGCATAGAGTTCTCAAACAATAAATAGAAAGCCAGAACTTGTAATCCCAGAGCCAGGGATGCAAAGACTAGATGATCTGTGTAGCACATTGCTAGGCAGGCCAGCATGGTTTGCTTCCAAGTTCCAAGCCAGGGAGATATCCTTTCTCAAATATGAATGAATGAATGAATGAATGAATGAATGACAGATAAACCAACAAGTGGATGGCTTCCAAGGAAATAAACCTAAACTGGTCCTCTGGCTTCTGTATGTATGCAGACTTTACAAGCACACACACTCCCCTCCCCCACCACACATTCAAGGAAGCATAGATGTTAATACTCATTTGATTTAAAGGGAAGAGTAGTCGTATCCAGCCCCCAACCCCTGGCACAGAACTATGAATGATAGCAAGAGAGAAGGTTCTGGAACCTCTTCAAAGAGATAAAGGGGAGGGAGGGCAAAAGTAAGTGGAGTGTTGTTCTGCCCCTCTGTGACCTTTGCTACCGTGTGTGTGTGTGTGTGTGTGTGTGTGTGTGTGTGTGTGTGTGTGTCATCTTCCCACAAGCAGGCCTTCAACCCCAGAGAGCAGCACGGAGCCATAGAAGGTCATCTCTGCCAAGTAAGGGATGATACAAGAAGCTAGGCCAGGAGAGCTTGCTCCATGAGGGCGGGACCTCGTAGATCTGGTAGGTCACAGATATCTGAAGTGTTCTTATGGAAGAGACTTGATCTACCTAAAGACCCCACCTTGTGGCATGGACAGGAGTGGTGAGCATGGCCCCTTGGTGACAGATAACTCACCAAGCTCCGAGGACACCATGGTCATATGACATGACTATCTGTGCTCATTGACACCTGCAAATGTGGCCTGGGTCACCAGTGGTGGCTGTGTCTCAGAAACAGGGCTACTTCTCCAGAAGAATCCATGGCTCCTCTCCAGAGTCACAGACAAACAGACAGAAGTGTCTTCCATTGAGAAACACAAGTTCCCAACTTGCTCTCTGTTCTGCCCTCCCCATCTCCACTGACACTTCATGGTGGAGGACTTCCTTGCAAGGAATACAAAGGAACTGGGGGGGGGGGGCTGAGCTAAGAATTGAGGCCTCTCGAGGGCTTCCTAATGGAATGAATGAATGAATGGCAATAAATGAATGAATGGGTGAACAAATGAATGTGTGAATGAAAGAATAGTTGCATGAATGAGTGGACTGATGAATGCACAAATGGAGGAGTGAATGAGTGACTGAGCGAGCACATGATTGATCAAGGGAATGAAGAGATGAATGGTAGAGTGAGTGAACAGAGGAAATGGATGAATGGAAACACAACTGAACGCAGGAGTGAGTGAATGAATGAATGAATGAAGTTGTTAATGGGTGAAGGAGTGAGAAATGAATAAGTGAATTAGTGAAGAAATGATGCAGTGAGCGAAGTAATGAGTCATTTGTAAAGAGATGAGTCAATGAATAAAGTGTTGGTCTTGCTGTCTATTGTAATGGTAAGTATGGGCCCCTAAGACCTGGTGTTTGCACATAGACCCAAGTGACCCTGGTCTCCAAGTTATTTTTGATTGGTAAATAAAGATGTTCATGGCCAATAGCTGAGCAAAAGAGACATAGGTGGAGTTTAGGATTTTTGGGCTTTGGGTCAGAGGAGAACCACAAAAGGAATGAATGACCATCCCCCCAGCAAAGTGTACCTCTTGGCACCCCAACCCCAGTTCTAGTGTCTTGGCTGGACACCAAGGCACCCAGCACAGATGCTGACATGAAAGCTAACAGTGAGGAATATAGTTCCGTCCTAAATCAAACTGGTTGGAGACAGCCCAGTGCTATGTGAAGACATGAGCTTGAACCCCAGAACCTATGTGTAAAAAAAAAAAAAAAAAAATCAGGTAAGGGAATATGAGTGATCTTATAATCTCAGCCTTGGGGAGGTAGAAACAGGAGGTTCTCCAGGGCTTGATGGGCAGCTATCCTATCCCACACAGTGAGAACCTGTCTATGAAGTAAGGTGATGGTTCCTGAGGGAGATACATGAGCTTGTCCTCTTGTCTCCACCTGTTCATACACATGTGCACATGAAGCCTGACTCCTCTCCCTGCTCTGCTCATGTGGCAACCTGGGATCTGGTCATGGCATTTGGACAAGGGAAAGCAATAAAACCACCTAGAATTAGAAGGAAGTTGTAAGAACATTTCTCATCACAGAAGACAGGATCAGCACATAGAAAATCCAAGCGAATCCATTACAATTACAGCTAATAAATTATGTCAGACGGATGGCAAAATGCAGGATTAATATGCAGACATCAATTGGACTGTGGTGCAACGGACATCCTCAAATGACATTAAGAAGCTCTTTCTGCTTAGCACAGCATCAAAAAGAATAAAGTACTTAGGAATAAACTTAACAAGGGAAGTTGAGACATGGACTCTGGAAGTCATAATGTATTGCAGAAGGAACTTAAAACCCAACAGGCTGGGAGGACATGAGGCCAGGGACTGGGAGAAACACACAGCTGGAATGGCAAACCTATTGACAGATTCTATGGAAATCCCGTGCAGAGTTCCTGCTGGCTTTTTCTGTAGAAAACAATAAGCTAGTTCTATCACTCACGGGGAACTGTATGGAATCCAAAGTAGCCAGAGGAGTTTGAATGGAAAGAACAAATTTGCCACAAGTCACACTGTCCAGGTTTAAATCTCACCATGAAGTTACGTTAATCAAGATGGAGAGCTGCCAGCACCAGGATGCTCATGGACCAACGCCATGGAATTAGAGCCCAGAAGGAAACCCCTGTGCCTGTGAGCTACTGATTTTGTTTTCATGAGACAAGGCCATCCTACCACAAAGACATGGACACATAATTTCACACCACAGACTGTGTACGCTCATGACAGAAGTATTTGTCAAAGCTTCAAAGTGAAAAGCAACTCAATTGCTCACCCACTGATAAATCAATAAATCAAACATGGTGAACCCACCACGATGGTTGGCTTTAACCATCAACGTGACATAACCTAAAAATCACCTGGGAAGAGGGACTCTCTACTGTCAACATTGCGTCCATCTATAGGAATTGTCTTCACTAAGTTAACTGATAGGGGAAGACCCAGTTGCCTGTGGGCGGCACCATTCCCTAGGCAGGTAGCCCTGGATTATATAAGAATGGAGAAACTGAGCTGAATACAAGCAAGTGAGCATCTGTGCATACTTTCTCTGCCCTTGACTATGAGTGTGATGTAACAAGTGGTTTAAAGTTGCTACCCTGACTCCCCCATAATGAAGGACTCTACCCTGGAATTGTAAATAGAAATAAATCCCTTTATTCCCTAAGTTGCCTTTTGTCTGGGCACTTTATCATATTAACAGACAGAAAACTAGCCTAGCCTTCATAATAGAATATTGACCAATCATGAAAACATACCCTGACACGAATGAGCATCAAAATCACTATGCCAAAAGAGAATGAAATCACTGCCCCTACATACTGAACCATATGGATTGCCAGGCACACCATAAGGCCTTTTATTCTATAGACTATTCTAGAACTCCATTGCTAAGAAAAATCCCAGGTGAGCAGATCTTCAGCAGTGGGTAGCCCACAGTAATTGTGAGGGAGGGGAACAAGTGGGACTGCTTCAGAATTCATTCAGGATTTGTAGGCTGTAAGAAAACATACTAAACTAGAAAGGATGGTTCATGACTCCAAGGCTCGTAAATATGCAACTCTGGTGACATTAACTAATGTATAGCATAGTTTTACATGTAAATTCCACCTCAATAAAATGATTAATTTTCACTTCAGGAACCCCAATGCAGATTTACTTCTAACAGTGTATTTTTAAGAAGTAAACATTTCAAGTAGATATTTAGGTAATACATCAATCTTCCAGTGTAAAAAAAAATGCTATACCCATAGATCCATGTATATGTGTATTATATATTATGTATTATATATGTATGTGTGTGGGTGCAATTGCTTAAGACACAGCTGTACTCGAGTTATCACCCAGCCCTCTTTTCCCTTGCAGCATGCTCCGTAGACTATTCTCAAAATAGTTCTTGGAAACTTAGTGTCTTGGGCCACAGAACAGAACACTCAGTATATCTGAATGGCTCTATGATCTTACCAGTCTCCTTCTCTAGTCCCCCAGTGAGCCTGCATGGACTCCGCACCTGTCCTCCATGTCCTCTTTGCCTGCTAGGACTCTGTGGGGGGCCCCGTTGGGCCCTGCTTTCTCTGCACTGCAAAGGGTACAGAGAGCCAGCTGTCAGCAACCCTGGCTCTGCAGCAGTACCCACCTGTGCTGAGGCAACTCCTCCCTGCCTGGGAGGGAATGGATGAGAGATCTGAACTCTCTCATCCAGGCATCTCCAGCATCACCCTGCAGTGGGGCCTGGTGTGGAATGGAGCTGCAGTGTGAGGCTGAGAATTCCATAGCCATCCACAGAAGGACCAGAAGGGCCATTAGAAACCAGACCCGGCTGGTCTGCAGAGGGCCTGGGTTTCTCAGTGCAAGCAGCCACAAAGGATCCTTCTTGCTATACGAAACAGGGAGATCGGAAGAAAACGGCGGACGACCGAACCCTTGTAGAATGGATAATGTCGCCATAGCTGGGGCATCTGCTGGGAGCTGAGCCTTAGCTGCTCCTGAGACAATTTCTCAGGCAGAACAGGCCACGAACATGACTTCTCGGTGGTATTTTCATAGGATGGTGGTTATAAAGAGGATGCAAAGAAAAAAAAAACAATAAAAGAATAAAAATAATAATAATAAAAACAAACAAAAAGGAAACCAACCAAAATAAAACAAAAGCCAGGAACTTAGCACAGACTATCTTTTCTTACTTTCCCTCTTGCTAAAACCTGCAAAGTGCTGTCAGGTGAATTTTAAAGGAGAGAATAGAGTGGGCTGTGAGCAAGAGAGATTATATTTATACACTTCAACATAACTCAAAATGGCAGTGGTTTGAAAAGCAGATAAAGATTTATCTCTTACTCATTTAGAGTTCAAAGAGATGAGTTTATCTGAAGGCTGTTTGACCATCTCAGAGTTTGAGAGCCCCCCCCCCCCGGTACATCTGCCATCCATGCTCTGCCTCCTACCTCCTGGCTGCTGCACAAGTTCCAGCCATCATATCTGCATCCTAATGAGCCTTAAGAAAAAAAAAAAAAAAAAGGGACAAGTCTACCATGGCTCTCTGGCAGACTCATCATAAAGGTGCATAGTCTCCTCACTGCCATCAAGTCTTTTTTGTTCTGGTGCGCTACCCTGACTTTGCAATGTCTCCTGCGATCTCAGAGATTAAAGGCTTGGAGGTCCTGAGGTCTCCGACTTTATCACAGGACTAATCTTCACTGATGGATTTATAATCTGGTGACCCCCTCAGGAGGTGGCATACAGCAGGCCTGGGGATCTAGGAGCCAGTAATATGTCACTAGGGATGAACATCGGAAGTCATTTTCCAGTCCTTGGTCCCTCCCGCTCTCTGCTTCTGTGATGCCAGGAGGTAACAATCTGTACCCGGCCACATCCCCACCTCCCGCTCCAGCCTCTCCTCGCCTTGGCCAGCTGTGGGCAGGGCCTCTGAAACTGTGAGCCAAAACCTAAACCAAACCAATCAAACCAACAAAAACCCAAGTCGAAGCAAACAAACAAACAAACAAACAAACAAACAACATTTAAGTTGATTTTCCTCAGGCATTTATGTTGCAGCAATGGAATCTGAATAACACACTGAAAATGACATACTGTCTGAGTCCCGACGAACCCTGAAATTGTGGAGACCACCGAACTAAAACACTTTAAGGAGCTTTAGAGTAAAATAAAGCGCCTGGACCTAAGTGGCCATTAAAGTCAATGGTTGCCCTTGGATACCCCCCCCTTTCCTTTTCCAAGCAAACGTGTCCACTGAGCAGTGCCCGGTACTCAGGACAAGGAACAAATCGATCTGGTGGCCTAACCTTTCCAAGCAGACACACAGGGCAAGCAATCCCAAGCAACATGGGGACAAGGGGAAACAATGGCTCCTGGTGCTATCCCCAGCCTGCGATCTTTAGGGGACCTGTTTCAGTTCAAGTTTAGATCAGTGGAGAAACTGACCAGTGTGAGCAGATGGACTTTCTGTTGAGGCATCTATTATACTAGGTCTTTGCTTTTCTTCTATGTGAGTCTATTGTGTTTCTAGATTGACGTGTGCCTGGTTAACTGCCTCCATTAGGAGGCTTCCCAGAACAACTCACCTGTGGGCATGTCTTTGGGGGCAGGGTGGGATTGTTTGCTTGTTAATTGATGTAGGAAGACCCAGCCCACTGTGGGTGGCACCATTCCCTGGGCAGGCAGTCCTGGCCTGTATAAGAAAGCTATATAAGCATGAGACTGTGAGAGAGCTAGGAAGGGCATCCCCCAGTTACTGCTTAAGTCCCTGCCCTGGCTTCCCTCAGTGGTGGACTCTAAGCTCTAAACTGAAATAAACCCTTTCTTCCCCTAAGTTGCTTTTGGTCAGAGTATTTTTGATCACCGGACCAGAAAGAACAACTGGAAGAATTTGTAACAGCTTTCCATAGTGCACCCAAAATACCCTTGGTATCTCGTGGCAACACGAATGAGCTTTGATTTTTTTTTTTTTTTAAACAGAATAAAACAGCTTAGAATGGAGAGCCTCAGGTAGACATCGTGAAGCAGGAGAGATGAAACATCGTTTGGATCTGGGGACATGAGGTGAAGACTTCAGAAAGTGTGGATGATCGACAGCTGCACACCCTCAGCTGCCAGGTCTCCACTTGTCAAGACAACCAGATTCTGAGCAGCAGGCAAGGTGTCCCTACTGCTGTGTGGGCTGGATGGTCTGCCTCAGCAGGGCTACTTATGGGGCACGGAGAGAACAACAGGCCCTGCTGCTGGGACTCTCTCACCAAAAGTGCTAGATGCTGGGACCAAACAATGGAAAAGAACTTTGGGGGCAAGCAGGGGACTAAGGCTGTCCTTCATGTCGCCCACGGGAAGTCATTTTAGTGGAGGGTACAGTAGACCATGTGCCTGGGACCACCCTGAGTTGCAGGCCTGTGTGGTCTCCAATCTCCTATCTTCTCCCTAACTCTGCAGAGAAGAGCAACTGCAGAGGGAGTGTAGCCTTGCAGGACCATAGTGGACTGACTGCTCCGAGCCAAACCCTTCACAGACCCTTCACAGAGTTCGAGAGAAATCTCAGATTGCCTCAGGACCCGCTCCAGGCACATCAGCAGAGATGGTAAGGTAATGATTAGCCCAGGAGAGAGGCCAGCTTCCAGGCCCCCTGGGCTTACAAGCTGCCCTTCCAGAACTTGAAAGGCCTATCCCATGAAACATGATCCCTGCTTTGCCGCAGTAAAAAAAAAAAAAAAAAGCCTGGGTGTGTCTGGCATTCTTCCCTGGATGGGACCATGGGCTGATGGGAGGATGTTGACCAGAGCTTTGAAGCAGGGACCCCTGGACACAGACACACTCAAAGAGGGCTCTGGAAATAAGCAGGGAAATGGAAGGACTCCAAAAGTCTTTCAATTCACCTTCCAGATGTGAAAATCCAGACTGCCCCAGGGAAGGGGCCCTCAAAGAGGGAGAAGAACCTTAAGTGCTTAAGTTAAATCATCCTTAAGGACCTCAGGCTAATCATTTAAGTCCCCCACCCCACCCCCACACCAGGCCAGCCATTATCCTTACAGAATCAGGGAATTACACAAAGCGCAGGCACTTCTGAGCAGAGCCAACACCTCAGCTCCTGCTTGACATCATGTGAAAAGACTCAGGTAACAGTTCATAAATCCTAAGACCCTAGGATGGATTTCATCTTGGCTGCAGAGGAAAAAAAAAAAAGGAAGAAAGTAAAAGAAAATCATATCTGCTGAAAGGCAAAAAGAAAGGGGTAAGGGGTGTGTGTGCATGTGTGTAGTCTGAGTATAAGCAATTGCTTTTAGCAGATAACTCAGTTCATCCTGACCTGGTCTAGGTGAGATGAATCAGGAAACCAAGAGGGCTCATCCTCTGATATCGCTCGCGCTCTCTCTCTCTCTCTCTCTCTCTCTCTCTCTCTCTCTCTCTCTCTCTCCCTCCCTCCCTCCCTCCCCCTCTCTCCCTCCGTCCTTCCCTCCCTCTTCTGCAACCTTTGGTGAGTACCTACTATGTGCTGAGCTCTATTGTAGGCACATAAGACACAACACGTGCCCAAGACTTCAAGCAGTCGAGAGGGTGGGAGCTTGTGAGAAATGAATATACTTGGGCCAGCAAGATGGTTTAGTGGATAACAGTGCCTGCTGCCAAGCTTGGCAACCTGAGTTCAATCCTTGAGACCCACATGACAGAAGGGGAGACCTGACTCCCACAGCTATCCTCTGACATCCACATACACATGCATATAAATGAACAAATAGATAAACACTAATTTTAAAAACTGAATATACTTACTTTTAAAGAAAGATTTTGTTTTTATTTATGTGTGTGTGCGTGCACACACGCACACACACACGCTCGTGCGCACACACACACACACACACACACACACACACGTCTGGGAAAGTGCATGCACATGTGAGTGCAGGAGTCTAGAGAGGACAGAAGAGGGCGATAGGTATTCTGAAACTGGAGTTTCAGACAGCTGGGAGCTGTCATGTTGGGGCTGGGAACAAAACCCAGGTCCTCTGCCAGAGCAGTCATGGCTCTTAAATGTTCAGCCATGTCTCCTGTCCCTGTACTGAGTGTTTTAGAATACTTTTATTATTGTAGGGAAATTAGTTGAGTAGTATTTAAAAAAAAAAAAAAAACTTCAATAGGGCTACTTGTACACACAAACATAGAGACTTTCTCAATTATAATCATCTTAAATTATTGAACTATTTAAGCTGCCAGTGATAATCCGACCCTGACGTGTCATCAATGAATGCCCATACTTTACGCCAAGGCTCATGCTGTATCATATATTCTACAGGTTTCTACAGATATGTGCAACTGTGCGTCCATTTTCACAGAATCATTACACCCCCTGAGAACACCTCAGTGCTTCATCTCTTTGATGGAATAGAGCACCCCCAAACCCTAGAAACCACAGGCTATTTTTATTCCTTCTGTATAATTCCACCTTTGTAAAATGCCAGAGAATTAGAATCATCCATTCGTTGTATAACATTTCACTGTGGCTTTTCTCCCTCAGCAATATGCATTTAGAACCCTACTCATCTTTGTTACAGCTCAGTACTGATCCATCATGGAATCACCAGGATGTTCCTAGCCACACGCCTGCTGAAGGACCGATGTCCTGTCTTCCTTCTCAGCTTTGCAATTATGACTAAAGCCACCCAAACCACTTGGGCATTTTTGTCTTTTCAAATGGTGAGCATGAACACCCAGACAGATGACGGGTGCACATCATGACACATCTGTGTTCAGCCCCGAGGAAAGAGACAAACTATTTTTGACGTGCCCCACATGTTTTGCAGTCCCACCAGCCATGGACCAGTGTCACCGTGGTTCCAACATCCACACTAGCTTTTGGTGGTATCACTGTAGCAGATTTCAGCCATTCTGATAGGTGTGCCATGGTTGCGATTTTAATGGAGGTGTGCAGCATCAGCAGGCATGAAAGGGGCGGCTTGCAGGTATCTGGAAGAGTAATTCTATAGCATGCTGAGTTGCAGTGTTCATATATAAGCTGGGCAAAGCAGATGTGGTGCTTTCTCCTTTATGAGTTCTCTTCACACTCCCCCAAGGCCAGTTGTATCCAGAACTGGGTCAGGCAGATACTAAATCTTTGAGCATCTCAAAGTTTTCTTTAGGGGCCATTAGTCATGAGTTTTTATATATAAAGAATGACTCAGAGGAGAAGAAACATTCCCCCCCCCCCATTCTGTGTGTGTGTCTGTGTGTGCATGCACGTGCATGGATGGCAGACACACAGAGGTCAGAGACAACTGCAGGTGTAGGTCCACATCTTCAACCTTGTCTAAGAAAAGCTCTCTTGTTGGCCGCTGTGTATATGCCAGGTTCTCCTATCTCTGCCTCCTATCATTCTTGATGTTGGGTTTATATCATATACACTGCTGCATCTGGCTTAATGTGGGGTCTAGAGATCAGAACACAGATTGAGAGATTTATTCTATGAGCCCTTAACCCATGGAGCCCTCTCCCCAGCCCAAGCGGACACAACTTAAAAACAATTATTTCAGAGAGTTCTAAGTCACTTGGTCATTTTATTTTATTTTTTTAAATGATAAATTTTATTAAAATAAGACAACTGGGGTTGCTTAAACTGGGATGCTTCTGAGGTTGTCCAGGGACAGTATGGGGAGGATACCTGTCCCAGGGAGGAGACAGACAAGCTGTCAGACAAGGTCACTTCAGTGGCAGATAACTGGATTCCTTCTACATGTCTACATGAAGGCTCCACACCACTATCACACTTGCTAGTGATGGACCACAACAGTATTTCCTAATAAATGATCAATCTGGCTTTCTATTTCGGTGAGTTTGAGTTTTCTACTACCTGGAAGGCATTTCTAATTTATAGTTGGTTTGGGATGAAGCTGAGAGAGGAACCCAGGGCTTCATGGAAAGCATACAATGAACCCCAGGCACATCCACAGAGGGGTTGGTTCTACCTGGAATCCTGACATTGTAGCAGTAGGTTAGTCCTGACTAGAATCTACCTGCAGGTTATTCAGGTGCCTTCCCTACCTATGAGAGATGAGAGGGTTAACTTCAAAGATGTCCCATCATCCTCCCTACTGATGCCTGATGCTCTCTTCGATCCACAGAGAACTGACATCTGGTCCTTTAAGGATCGGGTATCATCACTCTGAGAATGTCTCAGGGCAGAGGATAAAATCCCGAAGGCAGAAAAGGCAGATGCAGAGAGATGTGGGGAGAGCAGGAGGGTGTGGTGAGGTTTTATTTGGGGGGGGGGGAGAAGGGTCTTCCTGCCAGGTTTGTGTTTGAGGAGAGCTCACATGTCTGGTCTCACCTGGGGCTTCACCTCAACTGGGCAATGCGAAGCATCAAGGAGCTTTCTGTGAGCCCAGAAGGGGGGAAAACAAAACAAAACAAAACAACCCTGTAAGCCACCTTTAAGTTAGCACATCTGCTCCAGAGCTCCAGAAGGAAGGAATTAAGCAGATGGGTTGTAACCCAAGCACAAGGATAAAGAGACGGACACAGTGTCTGAAACGGGAGACGGGACTCCTGGACTCTCTGAAGTCAAGAAACAGCCAGGAGACCTAGTTGCAAAAGGCTTAGGAGAGCGGGGGTGGGGGTGGGGGGCAGGCACAAAGGAACCTGTGAAAGGAGAGAAGACCCCACCTTGGAAGGGGTGCTTTATTTCCACTTCAGAGCTGTACACAGTCAATTTGGAAGCTAATATGGGTGCCATAAACCCTGGGATGCAATTCCCAAGTTTCTTTGGTCTCTCCCATGAAGGAGAAGAGAAGGGGAGGAATGCCTAATCCTGTTCCTCCCCTCCCCACCCCCAATATTCATGCTCTCTCTAGAAGCTTCCCTGGTGAGTTAGCTTTGCTTAAACAATTCAGCCCAGCTAAGTCCCAAAGTCGTCTCTGACTAACAGAATACTACTATATGAAGCGAAGGGGGTCAAAGTTCAGCTTCCAATTGAGCCTCAGCCTTTGTTGACAGTAATAAGCCAGAGGCTGTAATCAGTTACAACATGTTGCAGAAAGTTTTGTATGAATGAAAGAACATGCAAGGAGGAGAGAAGGAAGGAAGGAGGGAGGGAAGGTGGGAAGGAGAGAGAGAGAGAGAGAGAGAGAGAGAGAGAGAGAGAGAGAGAGAGAGAGAGAGAGAGAGAGAGAGAGAGAGAATATTCCCCATCTCTACTTGTCTTTCTCTTCTTTTACGTCTAACTCATCCTTTTCTCTTCAAGGTTGGGTGGTTTCTGATTTCCAGGGCTCTAAGTCCGAAGCTTGTCATGCCAACCTGGAAAGAGGCCAGAGTGGAGACGGAATGAACTCCTTCCATGCACAACCAACAGCTAGAGCACCGGTGGACCACAGTGAGAAGAGTTTGAGCACACAAATCAGTCCCGACCCTGCCTTCTGCAGCGGACAGATGCGGGCTCCTATCTTCTCGAATTTCACAACCAAGCTGGGTCCTTGGGCCTTTTGCCTAATGATTGGCACTTCCCATGTGTGCCCTGCTGTGAGGGAGCGGAAATACTACCAAGGCGGCATAGGGTCAAACAGATGGCTGGCCAGGATGGTTTTTCAATCTCAGTTGGCTTGCTTTATCCCTGAGCATAAAAACAATAGTGAAAGACCATTTGGGTAAATAGCTATGTATTTGAGAAAGAAAGAAAGAAAAAAGGATACATATTTGGCATTTAACTTGTAAAGCCAAATAACAGGGTTGACTTATTAACCTATCTTCAAGAATGGTCTGGTTGGAAACAGTAACTCGGGTTTAAATATAGAGTCCCAGCTGGGATGTCTGCCTTGTGTAATTACTCAACTAGAGACACTGGGTTAGAAAATGGACCTGGGATGTCTGCTTCCTTCCCCTACCACAGAGCAGGAGCCAGAGCATAGAAAACATTCTCACACAAAGGTCCCTGATGACTGTGTCTCTAAATGAGTAAGTATTTGTTTATATATGCACTTATTTAAATTCACTATCGAGGGCATGAGTCTACTTCTATAAATTTAGCGTCCTCCCATTGAATGAGCAAAACTCACAAACAAATTCTATTTTATCCAGTGCAGGGGTATGATTAGTAATTTCACCAAAGCCACTTAAACATGCATTATACAGCACTTAGACAAGCGTTTCTAGAGTGAAGCTGGTTCTATTTATTTAGAGCACAAAATTATAATGGAAAATTACTCTGAACAGTTAAACCCCGATACTATAGAGGCAAGCTTACATGTTTCCCCACATTGATCTAATTTAATGAATTGGGCAAAACATTATGGATAATTATGCATTAGATCTCTGAGAATATCTATGCTCCCTATCTCAAAATAAAATAATCCCACAGAGGGAAAGTTCTAGAGTGACAGAAGAATACAAAAGGTGTGTGTGTGTGTGTGTGTGTGTGTGTGTGTGTGTGTGT
>NC_034612.1:17314406-17384024 GCF_900095145.1 Mus pahari | reverse complement strand
TCTTTCTCTTTCTTTCTTTCTTTCTTTCTTTCTTTCTTTCTTTCTTTCTTTCTTTCTTTCTTTCTTTCTTTCTTTCTTTCTTTCCTTCCTTCCTTCCTTCCTTCCTTCCTTCCTTCGTTCCTTCTTTCTTTCTTTCTTTCTTTCTTTCTTTCCTACCTTCCTCCGTGTGTGTGTGTGTGTGTGTGTGTGTGTGTGTGTGTGTGTGTGTGTGTATGTGTGTATCTATGTATCTATATGCATGCTCATGTGAGTGTACTTGGTTGCATGTGTGTTTGGGGGACATGCATGCAGGTACATGTGGAGGAGGCTAAAGGTTGCTGAAGTCTAGTGTCTTCCTCTATTGCTCCACCTGATGTTTTTGAGGCAGGGTCTCTCACTAGAGTTCACTGGTTGGCTAGAACGGCTGCAGGGAGTATCCTAAGGATGTGCTGTGTCTCCTCCCCAGCCCTGGGATTATATCCCACCCTGTCCTACCCGGTGTTGGGTGTGAATACTAGGGATTCGAATTCAGATCCTGATGCTTGTGCAGCCAACACTTGACCAACTGACGCATCTCTCTAACCCCCTGCGTAATTTTTTTTTTTCCTTAAAATGCTGTTCTTTTCAAAACATAAAATGTCAACAGGCAAGACATTTGAAAAGGCGCCATTCATTTATTTCTTAGTTTCATTTCCTGTTGCTGTGATAAAATACCCAAACAAAAACAACATAAGGGACAAAGGACTGACTTAACTCACAATTCCAGGTCATAGCTCATTATTTTGGGAAGCTAGTGTGGCAGGAAATTGAAGCAGTTGATCAGATGACAGCCATCATCAAGAATGGAGAGCGACAAATTAATGTATGCACACTAGTGCTTAGATGGCTTTGTCCACTCTTCTAGTGGTCCAGGAGCCGCTGCCTAGGGAATGGTGTTGCCCACAGTAGGCTGGGTCTTCCTACATCAATTAATATAATCAGGACAGGCCAACCTGATCTAGACAATCTCTCATGGGAGACTTTCTTTCCATGTGATCCAAGATTGTGTCAGACTGACAATAAAACTAATCAGCACATTATCCAAATACATGTTTATGAACATATTCTGTATAGAGAATCAATCGTAAAGATAGAGCATGTTCTAGTGGAAAAGAAGCATAGCAAAATTTCTATGCAAACTTTGAAAAGTCATAAACCATCTCTCTACTAACGGCATGGTCACCAACTGCCAGCACCTGAAACTTGAACACTTCCCTGAGGGTGGGGTGGGAAACTCACATGGGAAGGCTTTAGGATGTCATGCGCATTGTTATGCAGAATCATGTAATCCTATGGCTTTTGTAATCCATGATACATCTAAATGTCCCGATTTAAAGGTATATGAAGGAAATGAAAACCCACAACTCTTTAGAACTAAAGGTAAAAGCTCAGGCTGGCAAGATGGCTCCATGGATAGAGGCAGTTGTTCCCAAGTCTGATGGCCTGAGTTCAATCCCTGGAACCCACATGGTAGAAGGAGAGAACTATCTCCCGATCAAAAACACACAAGTAAGCAGTAGGTGGGGGTGTTGAAGACATCTCTAGATAGACTACATTTTGTGCTGCTCCTAAACTCCTGGGTGTGGGGCCATCCACTGGAGCATGGCTGACCCACCAGGAGCCATAACCTTAAAGAAAACTGATCTTCAAGAGAAGGGAGAGACGTGATGATGACATAAGAGGGAGGTGGGGGTGAATATGGGAGGAGGTGGGGGACGAGCTGATAAACATGATAAAAATACACTATATGAAATTCTCAAAGAATAAGGAAAATGATATGTACATATGCATATACATATATATAATATTTGAATACATATATTATATATACATGTATTATACCTACACACACACACATATATTCATTCATTCAAAGGCTTTTTGCAGGACTCGAGAAGATGGATCAGCTGGCAATGTGTTTGCTGTCTTAAGCCTCAAGACCTGAGTTCAGATCCTTATGTGTATCTAAAAAAGAAAAGCCCCTCATAGGTTCACACACTCTTGTAACCATAGCATAACCCCTAGAGGAAACAGGCTATCACCATCCGGCCTGACTCAAAAAAGGTGGTGAGAAGAGATTTGTATAGTGGTATACATTTGCGTGTGTGCGCACACACACACACACACAGACACTCCTAGAGAAAGAATACAAAATGATTTTTCTACTTGGAATTAGAAGAGAAGTGTGTGTTTAAGAACCTCTGCTACAGGAAACACAATGAAAGCAAGAGGCCACCCTAGGGAGATGCCCAGACTCCCAGACTAGCTAACACCTGCCAGGTTGGGACTCTGAGAAAGCAAATATCCGCTGACCCCAGTGATGGCACATGACCCAGTGTTCTGCCCAGGCACCGTCCTTCACCTCCAATCATGAGGATACAGGGACAGGTGTGGTCCCACGAGAGGGGCTGGGTTGACTGTGGGCATCTCAGAAAGTAGCTACTTCAGGGCTTCTGAGCTGATTGCTGGGCTTAAACTCTGAAGGGAGTTGTGACATTTTACATTAGTCAACTTTTGTTGAGGTGAGGTACAGGAGAGGCAGTTTGGAAAACCAGAGAAAAGGAGCTGGTGAGGGGATGACTCAGCGGTTAAAGTCCTGGCTGCTCTGCCTGAGGACCTGGGTTTGACTCTCAGAGTCCATTTGGTGGTTCACAACTGCCGGTGACTCTAGTTCCAGGGGATCCAATGATGACCTCTTCTGGCCTCTTTAGGTACCAGGTACACACATGGTTCATGGACATACACTCCAGTATACACACAGTGCATGAGCACATATTCAGGTGTACACATATGGTATAGAGACACACATTCAGGTACACACACATGGGTGTGGACACACACTCAGGTATATATACATAGTGCACAGACACACACTCAGGTACACACACAGGACATGGACACACATTCAGGCGCACGCACACACACTCGGGTGCATACACACAGGTGCATACACACACACTAAGGTACACACATGTGACACATAGATGTACAGTCAAGTACACACACAGTGCATGGGTAGACACTTGGGTACACGTACAATAATAAATATTGTTTTTTAAAACAGAAAACTATTAAGAACAGAAGCCCATTACCACGACACATCCACACACAATTGTACAGTCAAGTGTACACATGGAAACATATTCATACAACCATCACACATAGACAAACATACACAAAACTCACACATGCATACATACAGTACACCCTCACATGTGCACACAGAAGTCCAACACATACATGCATATAAATAACCCTCCTATGCCAAAGCACATACATACACACATACATAATACATACAAATAATAACTCCATGCTGCACACATGCATAAGCCACACAGTTGTAAGCATGTGTATGAAGCCTGCACTCCTAAACACCATAACTCAGCCTACAAACACAGAACGAGCAAAAGCCATTTATACTCCACTTTCCAAGACCTGGCACCAGTGCCCACAGTGTGCCCACAGTGTGTTTGCTAGCCCTGGGAGCCAAGGCTCACGTTTTCTTTCATAACTGTGCGCTGTCTGGAGGACTGGAGGCCTCTACTGAGCCCCTGGGCAGATTTCCAAGATCCCAGGGCACTTGGCAGAATGCACAGAGGCTCTGGCCACTGGAGCTCCTTGAAGAATAAAGATAATCTCAAAGACGGCTGGGAAAATCTGATCCCCCTTCTGGAGAAAATGAAGCCAATTCCAAGCTCCGGGACACCCCAGGGCAGGAGGGGGTATCCTCGGGGACTGGACTCGGCTGACAGCGTGGGGGGCACAGGGTGGAGCAAGAGGGGCTTGATGGGTACAGCCTTCCCTTTACATTCTTCCGGAGCACCAGAGGCAGTGCTGGAGGGCTCAGGCTTAGAACCTTGACATGTGAGAATTACATGGTCTATCACTTCTGAGAGTGAGGGTAAGAAGAGCAACAGTGAAGCGGGGGCGGGGGGGAATCCATACCCAAGGAAGAGCTGTTGACAACTTCCAAACAGGGCAGAAAACACGGAGGTGACTTTGTAAATGTAAAGAGTCATGGGTCTGGGGGAAGCAGTGGTTTTCCTCAGAGCAGAAAAAGGAGAGTAGAGGAGCCAGTCAATCTGCCAGGAAATCACCTTGCTTGGCTTCCAAAGGAGCGGAAGAATGCGTGAGTGAGCTTCACTGTCTTGGGGGATATGTTAAAAAGTTACATCATCTCACTGAGATGACGTGTTAGGGTTGAGGGATCATTCTGTCAGTGAAGTATTAGCCACTTAAGCCACTTAAGTATGTATATGTATATGCACATATTTGTGCATACATATACCAGCACATACATATACACATACATATACATAAAGACTGGCTGTGGTAGGGAGGAAGAGTCCACTTTATTCATGGTGATAGAGGAGGGGAGGGGAGACATGAGACTGGAGAGATGGCTCAGTCTTCAAGAGAACTGGCTGCTCTTGCAGAGAACCCAGGCTTTAGCTGCCAACACCATGGTGGCTTCCTAACCATCAGCAAAGTTACAGGGTATCTGCTGTCCCTGGCTTGTGTGGACATAGCACTTACACACACACACACACACACACACACACACACACACACACGCATACACACCTGCGAGGACATGGAGAAGGAGTTCTGATCACACTGAATGGTCAGGAAAGCATCTTAGAAGTGCTTTCCTGTTGATGCCCACCTATGAGACACCATGTTTAAACTCTCCACACTCACAGATCCTCTTGATGGGTTACAGTAGGAGCTCCACAGAGAGAAGGACCCCGTATGAGCTTCTCAGACCCCAGGAAGTAGCTAGTTATTACCAGATCCCTGGCCCTCACAAACCAGGCATTCCAGAGACTCTTAGCTGGGGCATCCCCATGCATGTGCCGTGTACGTATATATTTATCAGACACCTGAGGGTTTGGTGGCCAGGTAGACACTTGCCTTTCTTAGAAGAGGGGAGATGGCATACGTTTTCTTTTGCAGGTATGCAACCAATACACAGCCAGAGCGGCATCTAGCAACCTTCATCGCATCAGATGACCTTAGTGTCCCACGGACTGAGCAGAGGCCCAGGGAGAGGTGGGGGGGCATTTCAATGACCCGGTCATTCCACGCCATGTAGTCAGCAAGGAGGATGCACACATAGCTGGACCTGGGGCCTGGAGAAGAGCTCTCACAAGCTCCCCCCAGCCTGCATTTTCACCAGTTCCCATCATCTTTGACAAGGAAGATGCTCTTCACAGAAATATTTGGTGTCTTGTACTAAGGGGTGATTTTTTTTTTTTTTTTTTTTAATGCTAAGCGGCCCAGACATCTTGGGACCAGATTAATGGCCTCCACATGCCTTCTCTGTGGGGGAGGGCAAAGCTTCCCATTATAGAAACAGCAGGAAGCCTCAAGAGCCCAGGTCCTGACTTCTAGACCTCTGCATACCAGCTCCACTTGGCGGGGCATCCATCTGCAGGGGAGATAATTCACACCATCTCCTGCTCCTAAACACTGGAAGAATAAAGGGAGCCGACACATAACCGCTCTTCTATGGGTCCCTGGTCCAGAAAGCCAATAGTCAACTCCTTCCCTGAGAAACCAATAAAGTTAATCCTGTGGCCTCCCAGTTGCTTTTCTAAAGGTTTTTAGTATCACACAAATGGCAGGGGCTCTGGGGTCACTGACCCTCAGAGGATTAATCTGTGGGCTTCCCAACAGCTTACCTTTTCCCCAATTGCCCTGCAAAATTTGCTGAGATCAAAGCACTAAAAAAAGGTGGGTGTATGCATGTGTGTGTATGTGCATGTTGGCATGTGTGTATGTGGTATATATGGTGTGTATGTATGTATATGTGTTTACATGTATTTATGTGTATATATAGGTATCTATGTGTACATGTGTCTATGTGTGTGTGCATGCACGTGTGTGTGTGTGTGTGTGTGTGTATGTGAGGTGTGTGTATATGCGTGTTATGTATAGTGTGTCTGTGTCTATCTCTCTGTGTGAGCATGTGTGTGTTTTAAATAGACAGAAAAGAAATCCGCTAGGCTAACGGGAGTTTTTGTTTAAGTTTACCTATATGGAAGTCTTCTAGATAGATATATGGGCTTGCTTGGAGAAGACGGCAGACTCACTCTCCGAATGCCTGGGTTACCGAAGTCTCCCCTAGTCTCCCCGTGTCTGCAGGAGACTTGCCACCTTGTCACTCAAGGACCAAGCTGCCTTCTTCCATTGATGAGGCCCAGTTAGGCCCAAGGCAGAAATCTGTGACCAGGGAAACAGTCCCAGAAAGTTCCCATGGAAACCAGGGCAGGAGGAATACAGAGGAGGCTTGAGAGCAAAGAAAGTCAGGGGGATAAGCCACCATGCGTGTCCACATCTCTAAGCCCTGGCTGTGCAGAGAGGGTTTGGGACAAGAAATCATACAGCTTTGGCTACTCCAGCCTTCTATATGTTTGCATGGTGGTTTAGGGCCTCAGCAGACAGCCGTCAGCCCTTATGCTAAAGCCAGGCTTGGGCTTCAGCTAGCCAGGCAAGAGCAAATGTCTACAGCAGCAGTTCTCAACCTGTGGGTTGCAACCCCTTTGCCAGACCTCTGTTTCCAAAAATACTTAACAATCCGTAACAGTAGCAAAATTGCACTTATGAAGTGGCAAGAAAATAATTTTACAGCTGGGAAGGGGAAGGTCACTATAACATGAATCACTGTATTAAAGGGTCACAGCCTTCGGAAGGTTGAGAACCAATGGTATAAAGAGACACGACTGTGTCCCACCTCTCTGGTCGTCAGACTGTATTAAAATAATGAGCCCCAAAGAATTAGAGTGACCCCAGGAATTGCGGGCTGGAGAAGTGCAGAGGCCAAAAAACCCTGGGGGACCCCACAAGATGCACTTCCCTCCTACGCAGAGATTTCACGGTTCTGACAGCTTGCAGAATGGACTGGAGCCAACACAATGCCAGTTCAGCGATCCAGACCCCACCCATACCGTGACCTGGGCTGCTTAGCAACCCATGCCTCTAGTCTTCCATTTAAACCTAAGTCTCAGGTCAGGACCCTGAAGACCCCTGCTTTGGAGGGGGTAGGGTCACTAGCTCTGTGATATGTTCTCCTCAATGTGGCCACAGTGAATCTATAAGTCTCCCTTTGTACATGACATCTATTTTCTTTCAATTTGTCATATTGAGGATGGGTAGCCAAATGTTAGGGTCACCAGGCACCAAGCTTATACCCCCCAAAAACCCAGCAGTAAGAACAATATTCATACTCCAGGCCACCATTCCATCTTGCCCTTATCATACAGGGACTGGGGCTGTCCACATACATTCTATTCTTACCATCGCATCCAGAATTAAGCCCTGTCCTTGGCAGTCACAGGGTTGCTTTAAAAACACAGCTTTCCTGGCATGGTTCATCCTAGCTGCTGTCCCCTGTGTAGGTGACCAGCTCTCTGCATCTATCCCCTACATCCAGGGCCCACTCCACAGAGGTGTGTCCACACAGAGGGGATCAAGGGTAGGATGTGACATTAGGTCACTACACTTACAATGATGGCATTTGCCACTCAGGCAAGAAGTCTGGAGGTTGGGGGGGGGGGGCGGGGAGAAATACAGAGAGACTCCCTACAAGCTTCAGAGGAGGAATGAGTGGGCGAGCCAGAGGAGATGGATAACTCAAGGGCTGACTCACATATGAATTCACAGAGACTACGTGTGGCGGCACGCACCAGATCTGCACAGGTTCAAAACAGACAAACCACAGAAGGCCCACCCAGAACCAGGAAGCCTTCTGCACTTGAGTCCCACCGAGAAAAAGAAAATCTGTTTTCTCCAATGGAGTGATGCTGGGCATACCAACCACACTCCAGAGCAGGCCTCTAGGCCATAAGAAGTTGGAAAACACAAACAGGCTGACCTCGAACTCAAGAGATTACCTGCCTCTGCCTCCCAAGGGCTGGGATTAAAGATGTATGTCACCACACCAGCTTTTTTTGGTTTTTCGAGACAGGGTTTCTCTGTGTAGCCCTGGCTGTCCTGGAACTCACTTTGTAGACCAGGCTGGCCTCGAACTCACAGAAATCCGCCTGCCTCTGCCTCCCGAGTGCTGGGATTAAAGGCGTACGCCACCACGCCCGGCTTTTTTTTTTTTTTTTTTTTTTTAAGAGAGAGAGAGAGAAATATGCTGTTGTGTGAGGATGGGAAGGGCCTAGGAGGGGTCAGGGGATAGGAATGAATATTGTCTGACATTTTCAAAGAATAAATAAAAACATGATTGAAAGAGGAAGAGAGCAAGAGGAGAAAGCAACCATGAGAGGTAAACGTGTCCTCAACAGTCTGAGAGGTATTTTTCCTCCTGGAACCAGACTCATCTTGAGTTCTCAGAATTAAGCAAGCTTGATGCGGGGTGGGCAGGGGGTAGGGGTGGAAAGCAGGGGGTGAGGAGGAAGAAACCTATCTGCTTTATTGAAAATCCAGTGAAGTACTAAGCGAGCGCTGTTCTGCTGGGTAGTTGAGAAAGGCATTAAAGATGTGTCCTGTGGTCCTGAGACAGGGAGAGAAGCAAGCATCTTCCAACCTTTAGCCTGCAGTCAGCTCAGCAACGGGACTCAGGGACCAGAGGGACCAATGGGAGAGAGACTCTGCTACAAAGCTCCCTCCCGTGAAAGTGACAGAGTGATTCCCCAGCTGGTCTGGTTTGCACACATTCCTTTGTAAAGACTGTGGAACCCCACCCGGGCTCTGCAGCCTTGTGCCGGGCGGGCTTGGGAATGGAATGAGAAGCCCAGGGTACAAGGAAAGCTGGATTGCCCTGTGAGTCTTCATCTGAAAATAGACAAGAGGCAGACAAGGGATGCCCAGTGTCCAGATGTTCAGCAAGATATGCCTTCCCCCTTTCTCAGCAGACGTGGCAGCTTGAGAAGCAAAACTCTCCTATAATGGGTGGCAGAGCCATCTGCAGACAGATGGTCTGAGGAGGAAAAAGCACCCAGGAGGCTGAGTTAAGTGGTGACCCCAAACCAAGATGGAGCCTCACCTTATCTCAGCCTTGCTGCATTCTTTAGAACTCGGTAAGTAATTATGTCATGAATTCCCTCAGGCTCATAGAAACAAAACAGAATGTAGCAGATGGCATTTTCCCAATATTTATCTTTACTACAACATACACTCTGCAGAAATGAGTAGACCCTGTTCTTGCTATGGGATCCAAGGATCCTTCCTTCCTACGAGACTACACACAGGCAGACAGGGACAACACCCATACTGTTCACTGTAGAACAGGGAGCAAGGACTTGTAAAGAGTAAAAGCACTTTCTGCCACCATAGGACTGGCTTTTAGTCTTATATAGAAAGATTTAGAATACTAGGAAGGCAGTGTGCTATTAGGTCCAGGGCACCAAATCAGGGATCAATTGGAGGGTATGTGTGAGCACAAAAGTTGCTCACTGGTCATGGCTAAATGCCTGTCAGCAAAGGACAGCAGAGCAAGAGTAAAACTGGGTGGGAATGGTGTGATAACATAGAAATGCCCCAGAGACAATGAAAGCATCACAAAGAGGAAGACCATGTATACAATGCATGCTTTCAAAGACATTTAAGAAGAACAAACATGTATACACTCTGACATAGTACGGTTTTGAAGATCAGTAAGGCAGGCATGAGCATGCTTGCAACCTGGAAGGGTAACTCCAGGCTCTTGATTCTCTTAGTTTCAATCTGTTGCTATGACAAAACGCCATCACAAAAACAATTTAGGGGAGAATAGGATCTATTTTTAATTCATAATCCCAGGTTATAGTCCATTAGGTGAGGACATAAGACAGGAACTGGCAGCAACTAGTCATATCACACAAACAGTGAAGAGCAGGGAGAAATTAATGCATGCATGCAGCCTTGCCTGTTTGTGCGCAGCTTGGTATCCACACTCATAGCCCAGGACACCTTGCCTAGGGAATGGTTCCACCCACAATGGGCTGTGTCCTTTACATCAATTAACAGTTAAGGCAGTCTTCCACAGACATGACATGCCCACACGCCAATCTGATCTAGATAATTCTTCATGGAGACTCTCTTTCCAGGTGACACTAGATGAGTTGATAATTAAAACTGTGGGCCCTGTAGCCTTCCCTATCTATATCCACCTCTCTCTGGATACAACTCTGTAACAGGTATAGATGCTGCTTTTGTCTCAAGCTTCCTGGAGAGAGTTGATATATGTATGGAATTGACAAGCACCTCTTTCATCTTTCACACTTCCCCCAGCAAACTGACAAGCAAGCAACTGGTAACTATTACCACACTGAATACCAGCAAGAAGTGCCATGACGCTGGCTGGTAGACCGCAACAGTGTCTACGCAGTATGGAGCTAACAGGAGCCTTTGAGCAGCTCCTCCCCTATAGCAGGGCATGCTACTTTTCAGAATTCAGCACAGGGAATTCACCTTCAGGAATGTATTTCTCTGCATTTCTAAAGTGCTCCCTGGTGTTCACTTAATGTTGTGTACAGTTTTATAATAGGAAACACTGAGAATAACTCAAATGCTCATTAACCTGACTTTAGACAAGACAGAAATAGGGGAAACCCTGCTCTCTGAGACATTTCTTGGCATCAGGAAATGAGAATATGAGAGAAACATGACTGAAGCAGTGGCTCTGTTTCTAGGGTGCTTGCCTAGCATGTATGAAGCCATAGGTTTTATTCTTAGCACCCCATAAATCAGGAATATGATGCATGCCTGCAATACCAGGACTTAGACATAGAGGCAGGAGGATTGGAAGCTCAGAGTCACCCTCAGTGACACAGTGATTTTTGAGTTCATTCTGGGCTAAGACCCAGTTATAGTCTAAAGATGACAACAACTACAACTTTAATTATTTTAAACCTTATTTTTAATGGTGGTTCTTAAACACTTTAACCTCCCTCTGAGCCTACTACCTACCAGAGGTAGTGGAAAAGAAAGGATATAGGGGCAGTGGACTTGTTTAGAAAGGGTTCCTCAGAGCTCTCGTCTGTGTTGTCTGGAAATCGGGAGTTCAGTTCACAGGTCAGCATCGTCAGCTTGATGCACTCTAAAACACTTTATGGATACACCAGCAGTCGAGTTGGGTAGAGCAGGGATAGCAAACATGATTCAGCAGCAGTGAGACTACCTAGTAGAGACAGCCAGACCTCAGCCTCCGCAGGAGGAATTTCAGGAAAAGGTTTCCGCTGTGCCTCTCAGTGTTGGGAAGATCAGCGAAGGCTTGAGACCAACAAGCGTTGCCCAGCTAGCTCTATAAGCAAGCCAAGTTCAGCCTCCATCATTGTCTATGGAGTCCTTCTTATATTCCCTCCAAACATCATATGTCCTCCAAGGATCTTGCCTCAGCACTTGAGTCTGTCTCAGCTGACATCACTCGGCCAATCAGAGTCCTCAGAAGTGACAAGAAACTGTAGTATACCACCAGAAGTTTTTTTGGTGCATTTCTCTCTATGGAGTCCTGACAAATGGAGCTCAACCATGTAATGTAAGGCAGACCTATACATGTGTGTTGTTAGTAAAGAATACTTCATCATGTGTCTTTTCACATGCTTGCTTTAACAGAACATTTTTTCTCCTGCTTCAATGAAATGTTCCTTCATGAGTCTGTCTTAGCTTTTTACCTGTGTCCACTTCAACCAAATGTTCCTTCACATGTTTGTCCCAACAAAACACCATACAACCAACTTTCCAAAGAACCCTTAAGCCCAGGAACCAAAGAATACACATGGAGGGACCCATGGCGCTGGCCACATATATGGCAGAAGATGGCCTTGTTGGACATCAGTGGGAGAAAAGGCCCTTGGGCCTGAGGGGAATTCCTGCCAGGGCAGAAAGACAGGAGTGGGTGGGTGGGTGGGTTGGGGAGCAGCACCCTCACAGAGGTAGAGGGAGGGGAGATGGGATAGGGGGTTTCTGAAGGGGAGAACTGGAAAGGGGAAAATATTTGAAATGTAAATAAAAAAAAAATCCAATAAAAAAGTTTCCACTTCAAACAACAATAAAACTGCTCAAAGTAACAAAAAGATAATATAGCCCCTATAAATGCAACCTTGTTTAATTTTATAAATAAGCAAGTACATGTCATACTACATAATGATACATATATGCATAACCTATGGCACATACACACAAACACAAATGAATGGAGTCAGAGCAAGGAGATACCAAGCAAGAAAGGGCAGACACGCATCACAGTATAGCTGAATGAATATGTATGTATGTATGTATGTATGTATGTATATACACACATAAACATATATATCCATGTCTACATACACATATATATATGTGTGTATGCACATGAATGTACATATGCATACAAATACATATATTTACATCTAATCCCACAGCAGTTATAGATGAACTAGAGCTATGGCTAGTTTTTATTTCACTGTTTCATTATCTATTCACATTACATTCTAATCACACCCCTCTTCCTTCCTCTCCTTCCAGTCCCACCCTTACAAATCCCTCCCTTCATTAGCTCCTCCACTTCTCCACAGAGAAGGGGAAGTCCCCCTTGGATACCACCTCCCCCTGGGAAATCCAGTCCCAGCAGGACTAAGCACATCCTCTCCCACTGAGGCTCCAACCAGGCAGTCCAGCTAGGGGAAGAGGATGCGATGGCAGGCAGCAGAGTCAGAGAGAGCCACTGTTCCAATTGTTAGGGGACCCACATGGAGACCAAGCTGCACGTCCGCTACAAATGAGCAGAGGGTGTATTTCATTTTTAACAATTAATCAGTGCCTAGGGAGCTTGCTCAGTAGAGAGTTCAGATCTCCAAAACCCATGTAAAAAGTGAGGTATGCTCCTGTAACCCCAGAGCTAAGGGCCAGAGAAAATAAAGATCAATGTGTTTTTGTTGGCTGACAGTCTAACTCCAGGTTCAGTGAGAGACTCTGTCCCCTCCCCCCCACCCCCAACAAGACAATGAAGGATAGAGCAGGACACTTGATAAACACACATGCATCCCCACTCTGGCACACATTAAGTATGTGATTTTACCGTTTTGCAAATGAACCCAAGGCACTTGGACATGCTGGGCAATCCAGTCACCTTTGAGTGGCATCCCAACACAATATTTAAATTTCAGTATTAGAATACGTCCCCAGTTTTGCCATCTGAACAGATACGACTCTACACGTACTCCTGAAGGCCGCAGAGATCTTCCTCTCAGCACGGTCCTCCAGCCAGGCTCACAGCCACTCCCTAAGTGGTGTATCTTGGGAAATAATTATAACATCCAGTCTTTTATGGGAAGGATTACACATTAATCAAAGTTCCCTAGGGGACATTTTCTCAAAGCTGCCCATGGCCTTCCCTGTTCTGTTCTCTCTCTTTTCTCCCATTTCCTTGTGTCCTCTGCTCCTAATAGATGCCTCCTCCCTTTGTGTAGCGCCAAAGCCTCCTGTGGACAGCTCTGGCCCGTGTGCAGCCCAGCATATGCCATCAGACTGGCTGTTTCCCAGCTTCCCCCCAGGAAGGCTTCTTGCGAGGGAACTGAGTTACTCTCCAATTCTATTGGCCCCATGCTGGCCCTCGGGTGCATACTCTGTGGCTGTGCTTATTGGCAAAGCCCACAGCTTCTCTCTGGTGCCCGGGGAGGCGACAGAGGCACACCTATGAGCAATCTAATTCCACGCGCCTGCTGCAAGGAGCCAACATCATTATGGCAAAGACTCGCCTCCTGCTATATTGATTTTTATATTAACAATAAAAGACAAGCCGGTCCCCCAGCGAGCGAGGCTATAAAGAGAATATGAACTTCCTACTTCCTTCTGGGCCTGCAATCTGTGAATATTCTTAGGCTCGGATTCCTGTTTTGTCATGCCTGACAGTCTCCTTCCAGGCCGGGGGGGGGGTAGGGAAAGGGGGCGTCTCTGGCTCTATGTATGGTGGCTCCAGGCCAGTCTTTGGTGGACGACCCAACACTGTCTTCCATGTGCCCAATCAGTCCAGGCACAGCAAGCTTAGCTGCTGTCAATGGACAGTCGTCAGACTCCTGGTTCATTTTCCCTGTGTGGGGCCGGGACACCATAGAGATGTTTTTCTTGGAGCAGACACATAAATTCTGCTTTTTTTTTTTTTTTTTTTTTCGTTTTCTGAGCCAGCTTCCCTTAAAGATGGCTGCCAGTGGCTTAGCTTGTTTGTTTGATAACACTATCTCTCCTCTTGACAGGAAACTTGTAGAGGTGAGACTCACTGAGAATGCAGGACAAAGCACTTGAAAACGGAAGTAGTAGGAATGAAGCCATTCCCCTTTTATTTTTTATTTTATCAGGAATCTCTCCTCCTAGTCAGTATGCACATGACTCTATGGGAAAACAGGAAAACAACAACAACAACAACAACAACAACAACAACAACAACAAGAAAAACCCAACCTGCACTTTATCAAAAGCGTAAACAAATAGGTGCTGCCATCAGATTGAGCAAAGGGGTCTTCTGGTGTGGAGGTTTGGTCTTGAAATCTTTTATTTTGTTTTGTTTTGTTATTTTAGAGACAGGGTTTCTCTGTGTAGCCCTGGCTGTCCTGGAACTCACTTTGTAGACCAGGCTGGCCTCGAACCCAGAAATCCGCCTGCCTCTGCCTCCCAAGTGTTGGGATTAAAGGCGTGCGCCACCACGCCTTTAATCTGTTCTTGAGCTCTTGAGGTTATTGGGTTTCCTGAGTCCCAGAAGTGAGGTCGGTCTTCTAAAGGGTGAGCACAGAGGTCGTCAGCCCGGTGCCACCAGGAACACACCACCATATGCGCTCTGGCGACATCATGGCAGGGAGTCCCCCAAATGCATTCATTGCTCAGAAGGTTGGCCCAAGCGCATGCCACGCAGTGTTATTAGCCACTCCAAAAGTTGTTGGCTTAAAAAAAAAAAATGCTTATTTTGCTCAAGAATCTGGAATCTGGGCAGGGCTCAGCCATGGCATCTGTGTGAGGCTGAGGCAGTGCGAGTGCCAAGCAGGAGAACTTATGCTTCTTCGGTCTCAATGCCGGGACTCCATTTTCAGAGGGATGGAGGCCACACACTTGCTTGTGTCCTCTGCTCATGAAATGATCTTCTCAGAACATGGGGACCGAGTTTCCAGGTGACCAACCTCAGAGAGGGGCTGGTGGATGCCACATCACCTCAGTAGCGTGGGTCTTACAATCGTATGACGTTATTAGATCATTTTAGTTAGTTAAGTCCCAGAGGGTCAGAAAGAGCTCTCAGCTCCTCCTGGCTTGTGGCAAGGTCTGGAAAACTTTATAGGTTCATAAACACACTCCCGATGGCATCTAACTTCTTAGAAACCTGTTTTAAAGGCAGTTCTTAATGAATGATAAAGAATTTCAACTTCTGCGGGTGTTGCTCTTAATTGGATTTTAAATAGTGGCTGAGAGTGAGTAAGTTCATGGAAAGGAAAGAGAAAGATCAGAGTCCTGTCCACTGGGGGGCTAGACAAAAATCTTGAGAAGAAGGGGCTGGCAAGATGTCTCAGCAACTGAGAGGGCTTGCGGCTCCAGCAGAGGATGTTGATTTCCAGCACCCGTGTTAGGTAGCTCACAGTATCCTATAGCTCTAGGAGGATTCAATGCCTCTGACCTCCACAGGCAACCACACATCCCTACACATACTTACTTACAAACGAAACCTCACTGGAACAATGGCTTAGTGGTTAAGAGCACTGGTTGCTCTTCCAGAGGACCCAGGTTCCATTCTGAGCACCCACATGGTGGCTCACAACCATCAGTAACTCCAGTTCTAGAGGATCTGATGCCTCTTCTGATCTTAGAGGGCACCAGAAGCATACATGGCATGCATGTGTGTGTGTGTGTGTGTGTGTGTGTGTGTGTGTGTATACATGTATACACACTCACATAGGCAAAACATTTACACACATAAAGTAAAATTAAATTGAAAATAAAACCTTAAACTTCAAAGCCAGATGAGGTGTTGCACATCTTTAATCCTAGAACTTGGGGCGGGGGCAGGAGTTGGGGTGAGGCAGGTGGAGGCCAACCTGGCCTACATAGTGAGTTCCAGGACAGCCGGAGCTGCATACTGAGACCTTGCCTCCAAATGACAAACAGTAAGTTTCAAATATCCTGCATCCAAACTAGCAAAGTCAACGTCAACACCACTAAACGTTGAGTCAGAATGCAAGAGGATCAAAACCAGGGGATGAACAGGCAGCCTCACTTGATCTTGCATTGTACCATGGCTTTGATAGTAAAATAAAATGAATCCATTTTATGACAGAGGCGACTCATCTGCGGACAGTTTTTGGACAAACCACAGAACAAAGCAGAAGGCAGACCCTGCCTGCTGGGGGACATAGGTTGAGCCTTACAGACTGGGTGGATCTAGGGCTTTTCTTTGTTCTTTAACACCCTCAGGACACCCCTCCCCCATCTCTATGATGAGCTAATCTTTTTCTCTGCACGATGCTGTCAACTATCAATCACCGGAACTCCCCACAAACTCATGAGAACACACATGAGATCTACCCCAGGCTTGTCCCAGAAGAGTCTAGACAAGAAGGGACAGAGATGTGCGTTTCTTTGTGCTACATGACACCTAATCATTTACTTTTAGCTTATGCTAACTGTCTCTCGCCCTTCCTGGGAAAGTTGGTGAAACTATCAGGTAAGCCAGGACCTGGGAGCCAAGCTTGGGGGCGTGGAGGGGATCCTGAATTTTGAAGGACGTGAGGCAGACTCAGAAAGAATACAGGTGCGGAGGTAGGCATTGGTGTCTCTCTACCAACACCCTGACTGGGTCTTTACTATCATATCACCAAACAAGGGACTGTTCTGGTACCTGGCTTTCACTCTGACTGAACCTTCATCTTAATCTCTTCCCTGAAAGTCCTTTGGAAAGGCCGAGGACAGCTTCCATTGCGGACCATTGAGGAGGCTCGATTTATAAAGAATAGAACATCAGAGCTGGCACAGATTCTTGTAGAACCAACATCGTATTAATTTCCCCTCACTTGGGTGTTGTACCCTCTGTCACAAAGGTAGACTTTCCAGATGTTGTCTACCCTGTTTTTTTTTTTTTTTTTTTTTTTTTTTTTTTTTTTTGACACATGGGCCCTCCAGCTCATAGACTCGGCTAGGCTGAATAGCCAGTGTATTCTGGGAGATCATAAGCACATGTTCGTCATAGGTGACTTTTTGACAAGGTACCAGGAATGGAACTCAGGTCTTTGTCTTTGCACAGCAAGCAGTTTACCAACCAAGCCACCCTGTATCCAGGACCACCAAGCCCTTCTATTCCAATCCACATACAAGCACCTTCCTGACATTGCATCCAAAGATTCTGGCCCAGTATATAGCTCACAGTTCATCTCTCAGTCATCATATGGATATTTTCGATCTATTGGTAAAACCCCGATTAAGTCTGGCTTGTCAATTAATTAAAGCTGAAACAAATGAAATACAGTTTATTAATATTATTATTATTTAAAGTTTAGGTCTAGGTTTTTCTTTTTTTTAATGGCATGCAATTAGCGGGCAACAGACGTGGACTCAGCAGGATTTCAATTATGTTATGGATGCTAGTCCCTAATTCGATACACGGCTATAATTAAGAATGTAATTAATTCTTGAAGTCGCACTGATGTCATCAGCCGCAGAGCACATAATGACCCTTGTTGTTCTTACACAAAAGCTGTTGGCAAGTCAGCCGACTCCAGGGGAGGGGGTGTTTTTACTTATCACTTAAGTACATAAAATGGTTTCCGATGGGCAGCTGGCCAATATGTTGGTTCCACGTAAAGATCCAGGAGAAAGCAAATATCAAGGTTTCCAGGACATGTATTTTCCAGAGGCCTGGGGAACAGGGTCTCTAGAGTCATCTCAATGGCTAATGATGAGTCACCGGGGTCCAACAAGACCAAAGATCAGTTCTCTGAGGGACATATCTTCAAACTCTAGTCAAGTTCAGTTTCTTTTCCAAATATCTGCTTTTGATTGCTCTGTAGGATTTAGGTCTGCGACCCCATGAGGGAATGTGTGTTCATCCCCAAGTCTCAAAAGCTCGACCTCAAGCTGGCCTCTAACTTGTCCTTAGGAATCATTTTCTGTATGTGTAGATGAACAAACATGCTGTGCCCTCATCACAAAACATCTAGAAGTAAGTGTGTTGTGTGTATGTGTGCATGTGCTTGTGTGTGGTGTGTATGCATGTGCATGCATGTGTATGTGCATGCATGTGTGTGTGCATGTGCTTCTGTGTGATATGTATGCATGTTCATGCATGTGTGTGTACATGTGTGTGTATTATGTATGCATGTGCATGTGTGTATGTACTTGTGTACAGTATACATGCATGTGCATGCATGTGTGCATGTGTTTTTGTGTGATATGTATGCATGTGCATGCATGTGTGTGGTATGTATCCATGTACATGTGTGTTTGTACATGTGCTTGTGTACAGTATATATACATGTCCATGCATGTCCATGCATATGTGTGCATGTGCTTGTGTGTGCATGTGCATGTTTATGCATGTTTGTGTGCATCTGTGTTTGTATGTAGTATATATATTTCCATATGTGCACGCCTGTCGGTGAATGTGTTTGTTTGCTGGTGTCTTGTTATTTTTGTGGCTTTTCTCTTTATGTTTTATCACCTGGTACTTGAGCACAAGGTGCCATGATCTGGATTCCTAAACACTTAGTAAACATTCCTGGCTCGAACAGAGGAATCTGTTACCAGTTAGGCTTAGCCCGAGTCAGTTGTTCTTTTATTATATTTTAAAACGCATGGAAACGCAGTGATGCCTGGCTCTGTTCCTAACAGTGCAGGGAAAAAGTCTGGTTTAGGAGAAAATAAAAAAAGATAATTAAAGGACAGGAATGGGTGAACAAGGGAGGGGCTCCACCAAGGACAGTAAGGATGGACTATCTGGTTCTGAGCACCCAACAACTATGCCTGGGAAATGAAGATGCTTCTGAGACAGCTGTGCTTCAAACAAAACAAAAACAAAAACCAGAAAAGAACAACGACAACAAAAAATATCCGCTCATATTACATAACTGCATTTAAAATGTGTACAGGCAAACGCTACTCAGAAAATTGAGGTCAGGTGGATGGATTGCCCCGATGGGGTCGCAGGTGCAAATTATGTTTATTTTTAAAGAAAACTAATTAAATAATTGTCTAAATTCAAGTGAGTTACTTGAGGTACAGGGAAAGGGTGTGTTTGGGAACAAGGGTTATGATTAAGCCAATTCAGCACCTGGGCCCCCCGGAATGTTAGGATTGAAATGGAAAAAATTGTTTTAATGATATCAATTTAAAAAAAAAAAACTAATATCGCAAGGGAAAATAGTCAACAGTGGCTTAGCTTTAAGCTGCACCTTGCTCTCTCTGTTAGCACAAGCTGCTGACGTGATTGATTTTCAGTGATACCCCTTCCTCCAATTCCTGTCCCTATGGCCTTACATAGTAGCATCATCTTCTAAAGGTTCCACGAATCAGATCGTATGTATCCATGTGCATGTGTTTTTTTTTTTTTTTTTTTTCTGAGACAGGGTTTCTCTGTGTAGCCCTGGATGTCCTGGAATTCACTTTGTAGACCAGGCTGACCTCGAACTCAGAAATCCACCTGCCTCCGCCTCCCAAGATTAAAGGCGTGCGCCACCACTGCCCGGCTCTACTTGACTTTCTTAAAGGAGGCTAGAGGCTGGGCGTCCAGCTCGTCCTGTTGTACTCTGAACTCAGTTACCACTCACACCACCCAGGACCACAGTCTACATGCTTTGTCTCAGGAAGACGTAAGTGTGGCTTATTCAATTTAGCACAGCTCCTGCTTCAAACACACCCTTCCTCTTTGGCTTGCCTCCGCTCACAATACCAGCCCCCAAATGCCAGGTAATGTATTCACATTTCTTATAAGAAATCAGGTAGATCTACCAAGCAGAGGGGTTCGGAGTGTCATTCCCCCTGGGATCCTGGGTGATACTCATCAGTTCCTTCTATTAATTTATTTATGAATACTTTTTCAGTGCTAACGATAAATGTAAGGCTTCCTATGTGCTAGGCAAGGATTGTACCACCAAGCTATAACCCAGCCCTCTTTCCACCTTTTATCATATGATAGGGTCTTGCTAAATTACCCACTCTGGTCTTGAACTCACTGTCATAGCCGGGGCAGGACTTGAATAGTTCATCTTGCTGTCTCAGCCTCCCAAGTGGCTGAGATAAAGATTAGGATCCTGTACCACCAGACCCGGCTTCCTCAGTATTTATAAAATTATTCTGGGTTTCTTTTCTTCTTTATTTCCTTTTTTTTTTCATGTTACAACAGACTACAATCTCACACTGCTACCTCCTTATACAATCTCACCTTCGACATTCATGGCTGTGGCCATGACATTCCCAGACTTCAGACTGGTTGTCACTTCAGTCCAGGGTATTCACCTCTGCAGGTTATGGTGTACCTATTCCTTTTGATTTCCCCCCAGGTCCCAGCTCAAAGGGATCCTTCTAGAAGCCCTGGCCCAGCCCATCCTCACTGCCTTCTTCTGGATGCTGAGTGACATATCTCACAGCTTTGGGGCTGAACAGCAGCTCTGAGTATCTGCACAGCTGTGGGATGGGCCTCCTCGCTGGGAGACAGGAGTCCTCACAACTGCGTGCATCCTGTGGCTGCCAGGCAAGCACACATATAATGTTGCAGTTTCAAAACGCCAGATTCTTTCTTACACAGATCCTGATGCCTAGACAGAAGGCATACTGGCTCTTTCTCCAGCCCTTGGTGCAGCCTACCATCCTTGGTTTTTAAGACACATCATTCTAATCCCTGCCTGCTGCGGCTCTGGCCTCCTCTGTGGGTTCTCTTCTTTATTATGATTTAATTTTATTTGATATTGTATATGGAGTGTTTGGCCTGCATGCATGTCTATGTTTCTCATGAGGCCAGAAGGCGGCACTGGATCTCCTGAAACTCCAGCTGCAAATGGTTGTGAACTGCTATGTGGGTACAAGGAGCCACACCTAGGTCCTCTGCAAGGACACTGCTTGTGGACGTTGTACATCGTGGTGCGGAGCCTAGTGCGCACCACGATGTACAACGTCCACAAGCAGGTTAAATGGTGTTCTGCCATTCAGGGTAGAGATGAGTCGGGGACGGGGGGGGGGGGGGGCAGCAGCTCAGGGTTTTGCTCTATCTTCCAGGCTGGCATGGACCTTTCTAGCCTCCTGCCTCAGCCTCTCCAGTGTTGAGACTGAGTGTACTAGGTGTATTCAGTGGGAGCACACCTTCAGAAGTTGAGGAATAAAGGAGCCAGAGAACCTCTGGCCAGCGGCATATCTAATAGCTGTGAACGGGCCAGTGGCTAATTCATGCTTTTAGTCATGGAAAACCCACACGTTCCTAGAACACTCCCAAACCCCACCTAAGGAAAAGTAAACACTGAGAGCCGGAGCCGTAAAGACAGAAGCGGGCAACACTTCCTCTTCTAGTCCCCCTCTCTCTGTGTGTCTCTCTCCGGGTATTTTTGGCTCAGACATTAACTGAGTGAAGGGACAGATCTCTCCACTGAGATAAAAGTCCTTTGATCTCTGAGAGACTCCTGTTTGCCTTTCATGCCAAGAGCTATTAAATAGATCCCGAGTTCAAGTGTCTCCCAGGGGCCCCCCCGGCCATTTCTAGGCTTTCCCACCCTTTCCTTCTCAGCTGTGAGTGATGGATTTAATCAAGGTCTCAGACAGCTTACAGGAGGATGGGAACAGGTCACCTCCAAGAAAGGGCAGGGGCTGTTGTTTTTTTTTTCTTTCTTTTTCTTCTTCTTTGTAAGAACCCAAAAGATTCTCTTATGGAGAAATATATATATATATAAAAAAAAATGAGCCCTCCCATGCTGGGCCATTTCTTCGCCTCCCTGATTATAACTCACTGTTCCCCACATAGATTTTTATGTGGTTCTGCCGATAGCAGCTGGGCTGCACACATAGGAAGGAAGACCCACAGCACCTTCCGGCTTTGTCTTAGTCAGGGTTTCTACTCCTGCACAAACATCATGACCAAGAAGCAAGTTGGGGGAGGAAAAGGGTTTATTCAGCTTACATTTCCACATTGCTGTTCATCACCAAAGGCAGTCAGGACTGGAACTCAAGCAGGTCAGGAAGCAGGAGTTGATGCAGAGGCCATGGAGGGATGTTCCTTACTGGCTTGCCTCCCCTGGCTTGCTCAGCCTGCTCTCTTATAGAACCCAAGGCTACCAGCCCAGGGATGGTACCACCCACAACCCCTGCCCCATCACTAACTGAGAAAATGCCTTACAGCTGGATCTCGTGGAGGCCTTTCCTTAACTGAAGCTCCTTTCTCTGTGATAACTCCAGCTTGTGTCAAGTTGACACACAGAACCAGCCAGTACAGGCTTCATAAGTAAATCCCAATTTGGCCACTTGCACACGGTCTCGGCTGGTGCATTCCCAAGCCAGGTGCTAGGTCCTCATTTAGGTAATTGTGTAAAGATAGTTTTGATCCTGTAGGAACACACACACACACACACACACACACACAAAACGTGTGCACACATACACAAAAACATATTTCTGATTAAATTCTGCCCAATCCAGTTCACAATCCCATCAAGAAAATCCTTGACTCCTTGGCTATAGGAAAAAATTTCTATAGAAATAGAGGCCAGCCACGAGTCTTGGCCTCTGAGATCTGTATCTTTGGGCCCGTGGAGGCAGCAGGCAGGATGTGTGAGCAGTGAGACTTCCCGTGGGGAGATGGAGAGCACTGGTATCTGAGGCGATTCTGTCACTGATGTCAACCAGGAAATGACATCACAGTGGTCACAACTTCTCTGTGCTCCGTGAAAACTTACGAACCCTGGTGGTGTCCTCGGGAGCCAGGATGAAAACCAGCATCGTGGACCCAAGAAGTGTGGCCAGAGGGTCAATGATAAAAGATCTCACTTTATGCGCTCCCTCTTGGTCCTGTGCAGATGGGAAGGAATTTATACTGAAAACGGGGACTTAGGGAGCCACCAGCAGCCTGAGCCTGCTCTGCTCTCCTTTCTGGTCCCTTATGACATGTGCCCTTCTTTGGGGGTTAGGGGGAAGCCCGTGGCTGATGAGGAAGGGGGGTGGCTCTCCTTTCTGGGCCACCCAAATTGCAGAGGGCAGACAGTGGATGCAGGAACACACAGCTGGGCGAGGCGCAGAGAATCGGGAATGGCGGACTGCTCGGTTCTAAACGGGTTGGCTGTGCGATCCACTCCAAGGCTCAGGGAGCATCCCAGAGGAGGGGCTGGAAGGATCTGAATGTGAGGAGCCCGGCAGCAGACCGCTCTGACCTGGGTAAGGGTTTGTGAACTCACCGGCAGCTATGGTCATCTGCATAGGACGGGATCCTGAACATTGCATCACGGGTAGAGTAAGGGCCCACAATGCATTGCTCCTCCTCAGAGTATATTCACAAGTAATGGTTGCGTGTGTGTGTGTGTGTGTGGGGGGGGGGGTAGAGGTTCACTCTCTGGGGAGCATCTGGTAAGTTACTCTTAATTCAGAAGATGCCCTCCCACCCATGCTGGGGTGGGGGTGGGGTGGAGTGGGGGAAGGGCGTCAGGGACTTAACTCTGTGGGTAAGAAGGCATGAAAGGAGGGGGGACTTTTTTGAGAAGAAAAGATACCAGAGGTAGAGAAAGGGGCTGAGGGAGGGGAATGGACGCAAAAGACTAAAATTCATCAAACAAATGTATGAAACCGTTGAAAACAATTTAGAAAACCTGGCTGTGGTGGCACACACTTTTAATCCCAGCACTTTGGAGGCAGAGGCAGGTGGCTCTCTGAGTTGGAGGCCAGCCTGGTCTACAGAGGGGGCTCTAGGACAGCCAGGGAAAAACAGATCAAAACAAAACACCCGACTCTTCTATACCAGCACTGTTTGTGGAGTTGAGCTCGGTTGGCTGGTCACCACCTCAGCTACTCAGCTGGCTTCTACCTGAGTGTGGCTGAGGCACAAGAACACCCAACCCTCCAGGGTCCTCCAGGGTCCTCCAGGGTCCTCCAGGTTCAAGACAAAGGTGTCAGGCAGTGCTGGCACCTCCTGGAGGCTTTGAGTTGCTCTTTTTACTGCCTCTCCCCATCTGCTGCTGTGGATTCACAGGCTCCCTGGCTTGTAACTCCATCACTCCAACCTCTGCCTCTACTGTTACATGCCTGTCCTCCCACCATGTGTCAATGTCCAAGCCTTCTTCATTCTCCTTATAAGGACACACCTCATTCATTGGGCCACCATAGTAACTAAGTGTTTCCACAAAGATATATCTCCAGTAAGATCACATTCTGAGGTTCTGGGTGAATATGAGGGTTTTTTTTTTTTTGCGGGGGGTGCATTTCATAATCACCTTGAACCAGCTCTACCTGAAGACATCTCTACTGTTAGACCCAGTGAATGGTGAGACCACTCCGAATGCTTCCTGGAGTTGGATTTCTGTCACCTGCTACTCAGAATCCTGATGAATCCAGTCTGGGTTAGGAGGAGGCTAAAGGGTGTGGTGCAGCTTCTGAATCAGTCATTCCTCAGAGAACATTCAGGAGCAACCAGGACAAGTGCTTTTTAGTGGCGAACACCCTGAGGACCTTACAGTGAGTTGGCCGCAGATGGCAAGATGGGGGGCTCACTGGCTCCCAAGGATAGGAAGGTTAATAGAGAAGACCAAGGTGTCCTGACGAGGAGTGGCAGAATGTGGGTGACTGAGTGGCATGTCGTGCAGACGTGGCCACGTTTCTTTCACAGCAGAGAAAGGGAGCAGATAATCATTTGGAAAGGGCCATGAGCTAGCTGAATGCACTTCCGGGCACATCTAATCGACTTGCTCGACAGTCAGCGCACTCTATCACTATGGCAACACCCTCTGACTTTTTTCCTTCAGGAAACAAAGGCAAGGGGCAGAGAGAGGAAGTGGGCCACCTTCAGGCTGGCCTTGGCTGGGTCACTTTAGTCAGAGGTGTGGTACCAAGGACACTCATGCACAGCTAAGTAGTGGCCAAAGCTCCGCATCTTGTTTAGGGTGTGTGTGATGCATCCTAGGCCACAGTCATCTTGAGTAACCAGAAGCCAGATACAGGGTCCTCACTGAGTTTATCAGCCAGACAGCTATGAGGACTCTGCTCACTAGTGTATAAGAGGCTGTTGGCTAAAACCACAGGGGCACCTGAACAGGTAGGTGGGAATCTGGCTCCAGAGTTCCAGGCCATTGTCATTAAAATAGAGTCCTAGTCTAAGGCAATAGCTCATATACAGGGTCTGTCATACAAAAACTGAGGCCTCATGGCACCTGCCTTTATTCCTAGTGCTGAGAGATGGCGACAGAGGCTCCCTAGGGCTTGCTGGCAGGACAATCTGACTGACCAGTGAGCTCAAGGTTCACTGAAAGGGCCTGTCTCAAAAACAGAGGGGAGTTGTTGATCAAGGCACTCCGCTCCAACTTCTCAGCCCACCCACGCCCTTGTACGCACGTGTGTACACACTTACACAACACACACACACACTCACACACAAAGTAGCATTAGTGTTTGCAAGACCCAGTGGTGTACCTCTGCAGTCCCAGTAAAGGGACAGTTAAAGCAAGAAGATGGTGAGTTCAAGGGTAACCCAAGATAGATCGAGACCTGGAATTAGAAATAAAGCTTGCCTATTGAGATGGTCCTGTGGGTAAAGTTTGCCTCTCTGGCAAGACGGAGGACCTGAGTTGGATCCTCAGGCTGCATGTGGTAAAGTGAGAGAACGGAGTCCTTCAAGTTGACCTCCGACCTCCGCAGTTGCTTCTCTCGGGCATTTTGTCATAGCCTCAATCAGGAAGAGAAACTAAGACATGTGTGCTATGAGGATTTCACTTCATTAAAAAAAGAAGTGTGTTGGGTGTTTGTTGAGTGTCTATCAATCACTAAGAGTTTAAAAACAATGACCCAAGACTCTGTCCATAAATTGCCGAAAGTCAGTTATTAAATAAGGGACACAAATAAGAGCACGGCATTTCCATCCTTTGGGTTTCTGCCTCCTGGGTCATGGCTTCTCTTTGAATCAACCTGCTTCCCACCAGTGCCTGCACTACAATGTATTAGACCCAGGCAGCAACGCCTCTGTGACAACAGAGAGGACCTACTCTCTGTCACCCTGCCCTCTCATCTGTCACCATCGATATGCCAAACATCCCAGACAACTCTCATCCCTGCCCCCTGACCTGAAAGTATTTTCCAGCTCATTGCTAAGGGCATGAGTAGTTCAGTTGGTAGAATGTTTGCCTGGCATGCACGAAGCTCTGAGCTCAAGCCCCAGGATCCCCCAAAACTACACGGCCTGGTATATTCCTGTAATCCCAGCACTAGAGAGGTGGAATCAAGAAGATCAAGAGTTTAAGGTCAAGACTACCCTTGGCTACATGAGGTCCTATCAGAGAAGGCAATATCAAGCAATCAATAAAAATGCCATTGACTTATAAGGAGACGGAAAAATGGTCACTGAACCAGTTTGATCACATAAAGGTAAGACCTCAGCCCAGGGGATGGGGCCAGATTAGATTCAGAGTCCTGACAGCAAATAAGTTTCAGCAGAGGGAGCTTCCGGCCTGTAGGCAGTGCTCAGAGGATGCTCCCTGAAGGTTATCAGAGGTGTGAGCTAACTGCATGTATCAGGTCTCTCAGCTCCTTCCCTCTCTCCTCCCCTTGGGGAACTGTGGTTGGAGACCCATTTCCCCAGTGAAAGTAAACCGGGGAATGATCCTATGTGCATCAAGTTGAGGTTTATTGAGCAACAACAACCTTTCAGGTACCATTCCAGCTTCCCTTTCAACCAGCACCGCTTGTGGTCCCCTGATGGCCGCCACCATAAGCACCATTGACTGGACTAGCTTTCAGATAATAAAAAGGCCAAGCACGTCCCAAATCTGGTTCACTAGGACTATAAGAGAACAGGAAGATCGTGTTTGACCAGCTCAATAGTGAATACAAGAGAATTAACTCCCTGATGCTTTAAGCAGAAGCTACTGCAGGTGACAAACCTCAGGGAATGGCTGGATGTGAAAGAGACACTCTCCGAGGTAACATTATGAGAACCCATTGGGCTGGCTCAATCAGCAAGAACAGTCTTAGGCAAGATGGCTGCCCTAGGAATTTTCCCAGGTTCAGTGATCTCAACCCTGGGAATTGGGCCACCTCCCAGGACACAGGTCTTCTCACCCACAATGAATGCAATCAATTAAAGCCCCCATAAGTATATCCAAAGGCTTGCTTCCCAGGTGACTATGTTCTGTCATGTTGAGTATTAAACATCAAAAAAAGCCAAACTAATTGCAAGAACCACATGTAATGGCTGAGTCTCAGCTGTTAAGAGTCAAACTCTATGGATTACTATGGATTACTATTGGTTGCTTCTCAGTGGCCCCTGCTTTGAAGATCTGCCAACCTTGGACCCAGTTGCCAACTCCCTAGGTTGCCCTGCTGTCACTGGACATGTCTGGGTCATGTGACTTCCCGTGGCACCATCCAATCCAAGAGACCAAAAGCTAAGAGTAGCAGCTGCCAACAAAGAAGAAGGAATGGAGGGCCCAGAGTCAGGACAACAGTGACTTCTGGGAATGAAAAGGAAGGTGGAGCCCCTCTCATGGGTACTCCAAGACTCATGAACTGAAAGCAGAAAGGCTGGGTATGTCAGGCCAGGCAAAGCCTGACATAGCAAGATATGCACTCAGAACATTCAAAAAAGAGAAAGAAAAAGAAAAAAAAAAAGAAAAAAGAATTGAAAAAGTCAAAACGCCATTAAGCGATAATGCAACTTTAGCTTTCCTTAATTATTAATAGACTTTGAGGAATAATTTGGAGCTAAATTACAACCGGATAGAGGGATTCATAATACATGTGGGTCACAGGGGATTATGAAAATATCTGGCCTCATTTTCATGTCACCTGACAGAAATTCATCCAGGAAAATGCCACGAAACATAATCGTGAACATTAATAGACAGTTCCCTGAAAGCTGCGTGCGCTCCCCGCCACCCCCCAATCCGGAGAGTTGAAGCTTACAGTTTTATGCATAGGCAATTCTCAACATCTTTACTCACTCGATTTTCTAAAGCTAATCGTGGTTCCCAATTACGCTCTTCGTGCTTTCTGACAATTTGCTATTGCCCCCCCCCTTCCTCCTGAATAATACCCTGATTTAGGGAGGAGATGACTGCAGAATGCCCATTCTGCCAGGATACAAGGAAGATCCAGTCTTTGAAGCCAGCAGGTAAGATTCAGCCATTGCCATGCATCCATGGGTGGTTGAGGGACCTGAGGACCACTGGACTCCTGAAGAAAATATGGAACCTTAGGAGCCCTTGGGAACATAGAATGAGCTTAGTGGCATAGACATCTCAACACATGGGAGACAGAGGCAGGAGGATCAAGGGTGAGGGGTCACCCTGTTACATACTGAGTTGGAGGCCAGCCCTGGCTGTGTGAGACCCTGTCTCAAAATAACAGCAGCAGCCACAAAACATCTGGAAGAACTTCCTTCCTCCTCAATTGTAGAAAGCCTCCTGCCACTCATCCTTTGATCCTTTGATAACAGTCACAGATATCATCAGTCACTTTCTCAATCCCTGGGGCTAGCTACTCCCTCTTCTCTCAAAGTTGCCACAATGAACTCCAATTTCCTTGGTGCTAAACTACCCCGAGGAATGCCTAGTGCCTTTTGCAAAATACAAATTAGATCACAGAGCCCCAGATCTCATCTCTCCAATAATTTATTTATATTTTTGCAGAATCATTGGTGAGTCTTTTGTTTCTCTTTTTCTCCCAAACCTGAGCAGTGATCCAGTTGGTAGTAGGGAAACTGAGCCACCACGGCAGTTGACAGCACTCGTTTATTTTTATTTTTTTAAATATGCCCTTTCTGAAGGCTTTGGAGAACAGCGTACTGAAATAATGACATAGATACTCGACACAGAATTCCTGCTGTCACAGAAGCATCACATCTCAGTCATGACACAGCTCTCCCTTTAGCCTTCCTAAAACCGTCACAAAAGAAAATGGCAGAACGCCCCAATTGTACATGGGTCTCTATATTGGGTAAAGGTCTGTGTCCCTGGACAATTCTATTTATATCTACAAAGCAGTGTGCTCTGGTTAGTTTTAAATTTCAACTAGTCACAACCTAGAGTAACCCGAGAAGAGAGCTTTGATTGGGCATGTGTGTCAGGGATTGTCTACATTGTTAATTGATGGAGGAGATCTCAATCCACTGTGGGCGGCAGGATTCCCTAGGCAGGAAGTCTGAATAGGACAGGGGAAAGCTGTGTCTAAGGAAGCAGGCGGAAGAACTTCTTGCTCTCTGCTCTTGACTGTAGATGTCATATAACCACATCTGAGTTTGAGTTCCTCCCTTGACTTCCCCAAAGTGACAGATGACAAACTAGAATCTTAATCTGAACCAACCCTTTTTGCCTGCATTGCTTTTGGTCAGGATATTTTATTCCTGTGGCAGAAACAAAACTAGAATTTATTCTGTAGTAATTATCCTTACCAGTCTGCTATCACTTCAAGGCTGTGCCCATGGTCAGGGTACCATTTTGCTGGAGAATTCTATCACCATAGCAGTTTTCAAAAGACCCAGAGGTAGATAAAACTGGCCCTGAGTTCTCTTTGAAACCATTCTGTGATGGACTCGGAGGTCTTCCTGAAATAGGCAATTTATAAACTACGAGACCTCGGCGGATTGTAGCAGGGAGGACTCCTCTCTAATGACCAGCCATTTCTTCCATTAGAGAATAAGATAATGATGTTTAAATGTCACCAAGTGCCCACTGTTTAACAGCTGTGGCTTCCTCATTCCAGATAATTTAATTTCCAATGGAGGAAAAAAAAATTTAAAAGCAGCCACAAAACCACAACCCAAAGCTGCAGAATCATCTCGAGTTCTGTGGAAGCATAAATGTTTAGAGAATGGATTGCACCGTGGGCTTGGGATAACTGCAAGATTTGAGGGACTTTGCACAGCTTTGGCAATTAAGGAAAATGGAGTAACTGCCAAGGTGGTGTGGGACCAGAATAATTGAGATGGCAAGTCTCTTTCTTCTTACGAATGAACAGCTCACACCTCTTACTGAGATCTCACACACGATGCTTTTCCAGGGAAGACGGGGCAGGTTGACATGGTCAGAATCTCCCCATCTCGTGCCAATGTGATGACTCTTGCACTAAGTCAGCAGGTAGCCTGGCCTGAGAGGAATGCAAGGTTCAGAAGCCAGGGGTCTGGACCAGTTTCTCCTGATATATTTTTGCATTCCAGTTCTCATAAGGTCCTTTTGTTTATAGTAACACCTCCCTTTCCTTACACACCAGGGAGTTGTGTAAGTAGTGTTACTTATTTTGGTATCTGTAGGAAGAAACTTGAAGCCACCTGTCTATAGCAGTGTCTTGGCAGTCAGGAATAAATGGACATACATTCCAAGGTCATGAGAAAGGTCAGATTTTCCTTTTCATTATTTGTGAATATACCCATTCCTGCCCAGGTTGGGAGTAGGGTATGCACACACTACCCTAATATCCAAAGATGCTTCCAGAGATCGGAGCCGCGATGCTTTCTTTGGAAGATCTGAGATATGAAAAGGCAACCCGGTAGCCATAGCATCTTTGGCTTAACCCAGCTCAACTCTGCAGCCCACGGACTGCTGGTGCTAAATATTGTTCCGTACTTATTTACAGGTGTGCATGTTCACGTATGTACGCACAGGCACACGTGTGTGCACATGTATGTGGAACCCAAAGGAAAATGTCAAGTGTGACCTCTCAGGCACCAGTGTTCTTTTCTGAATCAGGGTCTCTCATATGCCTGGAGCTCTCACCAAGCAGGCTGAGATGGTTGGCCAAAGAGCCCCAGGGATCTGCCTGTCTTAGCCTTCCAGCATTGGGACCATAGCATGAAACATCACACCCAGCATTTTCTGCTTAGGTTCTGGGGTTCAGATCTTCCTGCTACCAAAGCAAGTACTTTGCCAACGGAGCTACCTATCCAACCCTTGTACTTACAAAAGGCAAGGTTGGGGGTTTTGCTCTACACAATGTAGTTGTTTTATAAAAGCCTCCATTTAAGATGGGCTCTAACCAATATGGTTGTCTCTCAACACTTTCCATGACCTTGAACACAATCCATACCCAGCATCCCTGTCACCTGTGCATGAGGTAAAGCCACTGGCGGGATGGCTCAGCTGGGGAAGGCTCTCGTGGCTGAGGCTGGTGACCAGAGTTTGACCCTGAGGACCCACGTGATAAAATGAGAGAGCTAACTCCCCAAGTTATCTGCTGCCCTCCATATACGTGCCATGCAGGTTCACACACACACATACACACACACACACACACACACACACACACACACACACACACACACACACGTTTCCTCACTAAACAGATAAATGTAATTTAAAAAAAAATGTCTAGCAGTTACATAAGACCTGTTGATGAGCCAGGTCTGTCCAGTCCTCTTACTGACTTTTCTGTTTAAATGTGCGCTTCTTACTCAGGCTCCCCGGGGACCAAGCTCTTGTTCTTCACCTGATTGAGACTTGGTTGCGCATTTCCCTACCAGCATCTTAGAGTTGCACAAGCTACCTCGGGATACCTAGTCTGAGATGCTCCAGTTCCACAGGCATCCGAGAGTCAGGGTCATAGGAGGCCACCCTCAGAGCGATTTGCGTCTGAAGGACAGGTGAAGTTCTAGGTCCTTTGAAGACCTGGGCCCTCTGGAGCTTTCATTCATGATCTGCTTTGGCAACAATGCACATTTTCCTGAATGCCTCCCACTCTTCACACTAATGATTCCTGTTTAGACAAAAAAAAAAAAAAAAAAAAAAAAAATGCCAACGTTATTTCCTGCCAGGGTAAAAGGGAGTATAGCCTTTGTCAGGGTGGGGGTGGGGCGTCTGTGTCAGTTTCTCATCTCTGACATCAGGAGACTTCTTCCTAAGCAACTCTCACTTGCCACTCAACTGCTAGGAGATGTTTCTTGGGCTCTAAATGGGTCTAGAACTCAGAGGTAGAAGATGGGAGTCCCATGTATAAAACATGGCTGCCTGATACTCAGGGCTGCTGGGGAGCGGGGAGCCTCTGTCAGCAGTGAGTCTCATGGCTCCTGTCTCCAGCAAAATTGTGAGTTTTCAGCATGTGGTGATAGGTGAAAGGAAACCATGGGGCGGAGAGTCTGGGTACCGGACTTCTACAATAACTCTACCACTGGCTGCCCCGTCTACACGAGGATGTGCCCCAGTCCTACACAGCTGCCCCAAGCATCAAATAAACACTATACAAGAAACCAGTGCCACACTGGGGACATGACTGCACACAACACTCCACAGGAGAGAAGAAAGATCCCTGTGCACACAGAGCTTCAAATGAAACAGTGACTATAAACGTTGGTGCTTACTACCGTAAGAAAGGAAAGTCGAAACTATCAGGAATATGTGCAGGGCATAAAAAACATGGACCCTGGTCTGTCCCCAGGTGGGAAAGGAAAGGGTTCTCAGGAGGTGAGCTGAGGTTCCAGACCTGCGTAGGTGTGAGTTCAGAGTCAGAGAGGATGCAAGCAATATTATCTGCAGTAGTTAAAGTTTTCCCCCAAAGGGAAGTATTTATTATTGTTTACATAATTAAAGATTGGCTTAGGGACAGAAGAAAAAAAGGGCAAGAACATGAGGGATCTCCAGGGTTCACAGGGCAAGAACATCAGGCATCTCCAGGGTTCACAGGGTGAGAACATTGGGCATCTCCAGGGCTCAAACACCAAACAATTCTACTTGCAGAATGCTCTGAAAGCAGACTGCAGGGCAAGGAGGACGGAGTAAGGAGGCTCAGGAAGGATGTGGAGGCAGAAGGAAGGGACCCCGTGTGGCTCAGTCCCTTTGCTGCAGGAGATTTTTGCAGATATGGCTCATGGCAAAGGGACAGAGCTCTGTCCATGCTGGACTAACATCAGGGGCCTGGGGCTGTTGGCCTCTTAGAACAGTTACACAGGCCAGGAAGGAGCAGAGAGAGAGGAAGCAAAGACTCTGATGCCTCCCTTTTTAGGGCACTCCCTTCTTCATTCTAATAGTCTCAAACTAAAAACAGACCTAAAGCAAAAGGAGATAGCCTAGGGGGGAGAACATTTGGCAAGTTAAACCAGAAGGAGCCAGCCTTAGGAAGAGGGGTGGGGCTAAGGCTGGAGAAGTTAAAGAAGGAGGCAGATCACGGGGGGGGGGGGGGGGGGTCTGGATTGACCCAGAGAACAAAGGGAGCTATCTCGGGGTTTAGAAGGAAGGGTAACAGTTAGCTCATCTTCTTCAGGGCGCTTTCTACGGACATCTTAAAGCAGTGGTTCTCAATCTGTGGGTCACGACCTTCCCAGGGGTCATATATCAGATATCCTGCATATTATTTGCACTGTGGTTCATAAAAGTAGTGACCTGAAGTTATGGAGTAGCAATGAAATAATATTATGGCTGGGGAAATCACCATAACATATGGGGAGCTGTATTAAAGGGTCACAGCATTAGGAAGGTTGAGAATCACTGGGACAGAGGGAAAGCAGGTCGCAGGCTGCAAATACTCATTAGAATCTGATAGCCAATGTTTGGGTCTCAGGGAGGACCAGGTTCCCAGACACCATAGGGTGTTTACCCCGAATCATAGCAGATAGCTGGCCAGGAGGAGGCTTAAGCACACTAAAGTCATGAAAGGTGAGCCATTGGAAAGGATTTCCCTTCCTTCTGCCTTATAGCTTTGCACTTCTTTCATGCTGAATTAAAGGCACGTCAGGAAGGACCTTCTCACTGGTGTTGCAAAGCTTGGAGTTAGACATAGAATTTGTTCAGCCTCACAGTACAGTAAAGGATTACCACCTCATATTAACACAAACGGTGGTATTTGAGAGGTTTTCTTTGAAAGCACGGAGAGCTCCGAAGATAAAAAAGTAAAAGTGAAAAGAAAAAAAAAGATGTCATCTTAAATCCTAAATAAAATTTGAAATCTTCCACACCCACTAGGAGATATTGTTATTGTAGAGAGGGATGGAGGGAGGGAGGGAGAGAGGGAGGGAGGGAGGAAGAGAGAGAGAGAGAGAGAGAGAGAGAGAGAGAGAGAGAGAGAGAGAGAGAGAGCACAAGAATCACAACACAGACTCTCATACATAAACATCAAATACACACATGCATGGGCACACACACACATACACACACACAGGGAGATGGAGAGGGGGGAAAGAGATGGAGACTGGAAGGGTGGGAAGAGAGGAGGAGGGAGAGAAAGAGATTGGCTGAGTCTGAGACTCAGAATCACAACCAGGCCTTCTTTGTTTGAAGATGCTTCAAAGCCAGCATCTACAGACAAGCAAAGTAGAAGAGCTCAATGGGGGGAAGACTGGACATTAATGAAGGCAAACTGCCCACGATTCCAAAGATCCAGGAAGCTTATTATAGACCCCAAAGCATGTTTGAGGTCATAAATTACTCAGAGGCATGGCCGAGGAGTCATCCCATAATCCATTTTATGACTTTAAGTAAATCTGGTTGCACACGGAAGCCCTATAATATTTCCAGCCCCTGGCCTGGAATCCGAGGGGGCATCATATCCAGCCAAGGATGCGTGGTGTTCAAACCACAGAAAATTAGCCAGAGCCAGACAGTCGATATCACATTAGCCCCTTCGCTGCGGTTGCTTATTCTGTTTGTGACCATTCATTTCAATCCAGGGCCAAGCAAGAAGTTGACTAGTTCAACCCCTCAAAACAGATCCTTCTCACTATTGAATCCCACAAGTTCAGGAAGGGGAAGACTAATAGATATGTCCCTTGCAATTAGAGAAAAAGAAAGAGAAAGAGGCATTCTCATCCCATGCATCCAGAATAGATGAGACTCGTTCTTCTCAAGCCCTCAGGGTACATTAGGAAAGACATCTCAGTCCAGGAAGGCGCACTTAAATCGAGGGACTCTCTTTTTTTTTTTTTTTTTTTTTTTTTAAAGAATGCTGCTTTACCTTGTTCTTATTTTTCCTTATATAAATTTTTTTTTTAAGATTTATTTATTTATTATATGTAAGTACACTGTAGCTGTCTTCAGACACTCCAGAAGAGGGAGTCAGATCTTGTTAAGGATGGTTGTGAACCACCATGTGGTTGCTGGGATTTGAACTCTGCACCTTTGGAAGAGCAGTCGGGTGCTCTTACCCGCTGAGCCATCTCACCAGCCCCCTCGAGGGACTCTCTTAAGTGATACTCAGGTAAATCTTTATATTATTCTGATTTACCTTAGTGTTCAATAGAAGGAAGCCACACAACTGTTTTTAACCTAGAGAGTTGGAGAATTACTTCTCTCAGTTAAAAAAAAAAAAAAAGTCCGTCTTGGGCTACAGAGGGAGCTCAATGGATAAAGTGCTTGCTACCAAGTGTTGAGTACCAGGGTTCAGACACTCAATATCCTATACAAACTAGGGCAGGTTTGATGATCTACTTGCATTCCCAACACTTGGAAGGTAGAGATGGGGGAACTTCAGGGCAAGCTGGCTAGTTAGACTAGCCATATCTGTGAGCCCTGGGCTCAGGAAGAAATCCTGCCTCCGTAAATACATTGGCAAAGGAGGTTCCTGAAATAAACCCCTTTGCATACATGTGAACATTCACTTTCATGCACACCACACACAAAGCCTGTCTGTCTTCCCATACTCAGAGCACCACAGACGACTTGCAAATGACCTGTATGTTACACTCTGCCGAACCGGGGGGAGGGGACAGGGCTGTGTTCATGGATGGACCATCTTACTGCTACATATTACTGGGGTGGGGGGTTGGCGAATGCCTTGGTGGCTTTATCAGATTCTGAAACCATGGACTGTCAAAGTCATCACAAGAAGATGCCAGTATCTTGTTTCCTCACAGTGGGTGGTCCTACTGGTCTACCTGGCTTGTTCCACCAGACCAGAGCAGCTTTGTGTGGGTGGCTTCCAGAAGATGCTAAACTGAGGTATCAGGTTACACTCTAGGGATGGATCCCATCTCTCCACTTCTCAAGGTACCACCCATCCCTATTCCTCAAGAGGAAGGATTATGGCTCCCACCAAATTTTTTTTTTAATTATTTATTTTATGTGTATGATTTCTGTGCTGCATGTACACCCGCAAGCCAGAAGAGGGTGCCAGATACCTTTATAGATGGTTGTGAGCCACCACATGGTTGCTGGGAATTGAACCAAGCACCTCTGGAAGAGCAGTCAATGCTCTTAACCGCTGAGCCACCTCTTCAGCCTGCTCCCACCGAGTTTTTGAAAAGCCAAGCTAGGACACGGTGCTTGTTTCATTCTGATTCCCTGGGAGATCCTCCCCCCACCCCCACTCCCCACCCCCGTCTGAGTCCCTTTTGGATATATTCTGTGCCAAATGAAATCCAAGTGAGGTCATTAATTATGAAAATTCACAATGCATAATTATAATAATTACTCAGATCACATAAACATTACAGCACCATGAATAATTAAATAGGCCCTAAGCTTCGGAGCGCTTCACTAACACAATAAAACCTAGGGAGGTGACAGGGAAGGGACAGGAGAGTCGCACTTTGGTTTGCTGTGAGTGAGTTGTACTGTTACGAGGACATTTTCTTTTTCCTTTTGTCCTAGAGAATTACCCTGGACCTTATGAGGCAGAGATATAAAAGCAACAATGAGATGCCTGGAATTTTAAGAAGATCCAATCCATGCCTCAAAATGGACATCTAGAGTTCCAAAGCAAGACATCTGGTTTCTGCCCTCACCTCTTCAAAAACCCTTTCTGACGAAGAAACAGTGAGTCCCGTTTTATAACCAATCCGCAGCCACACAGAGAGGTACCCATGTGTCCTTTTTCAATCGAGTGAGATGCTGACTCTGGAATAAATAGATGTTTTCCGGTTTCTCTCTGGGCAATGTAGACTCAATCAGAAAACAGAATCAAGGTTTGTGTGTGTGTGTGGGGGGGGGATCTAATTCTGTGTTCACTAGAAGACATGAAAATTGGTGTGCCATGTGACTTTTACTAACCGCCCTCTCAGACTTCATTAGTGACTAAATCTGTGAGTGAACAACAGTGGCTGTGCGACAGGGGCTTCGGAGAGGCAAGTCATCCTGAGACACTGAGACAGGCCCACACTGGGGAACCCTGTGGAGAGGTGGCTAGGAATGTTGTGAAAGCCGAATCTGAAATGATACCCTTGACTTGTTGGCGTGCTCTAGCCTCCGCGGGGTCTGGTGCAGCTTTCTAGGCGTCTATGCGGTCTATGCTTGGTGCCTGGGTGGGGTTGGCAGGTCATGGGGGATGGGCTTTTGTGGGTTCTGTTGGTTCCTGTTCACTTACTGGGTTTTCTGGGCCCACAGATCAGAACCAGTCACAAGCTATATTTACCACAGACCAAGTGGCTCCTACCCACAAACCGTGATTTCCCCCCAGATCTGAGGGCCAAGGTGAAATTCTCTTTCAATAAGTCGCTGCTGATGGGTGCTTTGTGACCAAGATGAGAAAATTCATACAACTTGTCGTTTAATAAATGCCCTCTGTGCTCCCGGGGGGTGGGGGTAATCAAGACATGAAATATACACAAATCCTTATTGCTTCTGCAAATAAGGACTTATGTGTAGAATATGAGCAACCGATTTCTTATTGTAATGTTTTGGTCTTTCTAAAATATGGCCCATGAAAGCAATGATACTGTGGTAAGCAAGAGGGATGGCTTCAGCGGTGAAGGGCACTGGCTGTTCTTGTAGAGGACTAGGGTTCAGTTCCCAGCATGCACAGGGTGACTCACAACTGTCTGTGGCTTCAGTTCTAGGAGGTCTGATGACATCTGGTGGCTTCTGAACACATAGGGAGCACATGTACATACACATAAAAATAATAATTTTTAAAAAATAGTATTGTATGAAAAGCTGTCCTAGAACCTCCCATAGAAAGAATGTTCAACTACCAGGTAAAGTAAGTTTTAATTTTTGTCTTCATTTAGATTTATTTATTGCATGTTTATAAGGTTTTTTTGTTGTTGTTGTTGTTTTGCCTATATAAATGTATGTACACCACATAGGTGTTTGGTCCCTTAGAGGTCAGAAGGAAGGCTTCAGGGCCCCTAGATCTGGGACAAAGGATGGTTGTGAGCTACCATGTCAGTGCTGGGAATTAAACCTGGGTACTCAAGAAGAGCAGTAAAGTGCTTGTGACCACTGAGCCATCTCTTCAGCCGCAGGCAAAATGAGTTCAGCAGGCAAAATGAATTTATCCTCGAGTTTCTATTTCATTCCAGTGATTCACAAGGGTCTCAATAGCAATTCAGAGCTGGTTCCACTGTGTGTCACAGCCATGGTTGATAATATTGATGATAGATATTTATAAAGGATATACTGTATGCTTGGCATATATAGTGGGGTTTCAATAAAAACAGAGGAGACCAAATTCCAGATCTATGAGAACCATCATGTACTGTGATGTGACTTATAATATACAAGCAATTGTTTATGTTGCTAAGAGGTCTTTAGGAATAGATTAGAAAAAAAATCCCATTTAATTGCTGGAAAAATAGTGTTGAGTGGGGAAGGCTTGCACATTCCCTATTGTCTATGTTAGGATCTGACAGAGGAGGAGGTTTTGTGTCCAAGGATCTTCATCCTAAATATTTTTCCTTGTGGCTCTATTGGTCAGAAATGATCCAATTATGCTTTTGAGTATGCACATGAGGAATAAAAAAGGGCTACCTTGTCAGATATTTAGTCAGAAAAATAAAAAAAGAAAAGAAGAGAAAAAAAGAAATTCTATAGTGACTTCAATGGAGGAGCTTGAACACAAGAAAACAGGCTACACGGCAGCGAAAGGGTTAAGATCAAGATGATGGATGTTAACTACTGGGGGGGGGGGGCACTGCCAGCCCCTCAGGGAGGAAGGACAGGGATGGTGGGGGTTCTCAGGGACTAACACCAACCGTGGAGAGCGAAATGAGATGTGAGGAGAGATGCTGCCCCAGGCAGCTGGAGCTAGAAAAGATGCTGCCACAGCCCAGTACCAGCAGCAGGATAGAGGTGGAAATGAACGCACGGCACCGGTTGCAAAATCCTGTATCTTCATTTCCTCACAGACCCTCAACCGACTCAGGTGGAGAAGCTGGAAGGCAAGGGAACCTGGGAGGTACAGTTCCCAGACAGCCAAGAGAAGGGAGGAGGGGTGGAGCCAGGGACAGCACAGGTGTGTAGAGAGCGTGCCACCGGAGCTACACACCCCTCACCTGAGCCTGTGGGAAGCCGGAGGCGAAGGATCATCAACTCCTCCCAAAGCCTTTATTGCCTTCCTCAGTTTCTGCTTCTCTAGAACCCCTTGCTCCTACAATGGCCAGGCTTCCCTCACAGGGCCCTGATGCTCGTGTGCGCAGCCGCGCGCTTTGTCTCTGGCTGTGCTCCACCCTAAACAGGGGCATCTATCAAGGAATGAGGACGCTTTGATTTTAGGTTGCTTAGCTACTGCTGGCATGTAGTGAGTTGATACAAAACCTTGAATCACAAGGATAAAATGGTGTGCACAGCAGGGACAGGGCTGGTCTTCAAAGTCTTCCACCAAGTGAGTGGCCCCAAGATCCTGTCCCAGGGCAAGCTCTCAGCGTCCCGAAATCTTGAAGTGAGCTTAAATCATAAAAATGCCCCATCAAGAATCTCTAATTGTTCTTCTTTCTCCTCCTTCCTCCCCTTCTTCTTCTTCTTGTTAATGCATTTGGTGTGGTGTGGTGTGGTGGTGGTGGTGGTGTGTGTGTGTGTGTGTTTGGTATAATGGATGTATTTTGGAGGTCAGAAGAGGGTGCTGGGCCCTTGAAAATGGAGTTACATGTTCTTGTAAAACCTCTTATGTGGATGCTGAGATTCAAACCTAAGTCCTCATGAATGAGCAGCAAGTACTCTTAACCCCTGAGCGATCTTTCCAGCCAACATCCCCCACCCCTAAAGAAGTTGGGTAGCACCTCTCTAGTCTAATATCTGCAGTACCTTACTTCACCAGGAGGGCGGCGCACTCATCCATGACACCGCTAGGTTTAGTATTTGAAGTTAGGCACACAGCTATCACGTTTCAATCTGAGGGCGTGTGTGTCATATGCGTATCAGACTCCTCGGGTAGGTTGAACATTAAAACGTATTTAATATTTTCTACGGAATGAGAAATGACTTGTGTTCTATATAACAGAGAGCCCAGAAAAAGAGTTCATATATGTGTTGTTCCTGTAGTTTGTAGAAGGTGGCACGTGGTCCTGACGCAACAGTGTGACTGCCTGTGGGAGAAAGCGCAGAGCAAAGTGTCTGGGGTTTTAGACTTGGGAAAGGGCAGGGATTCGAACTCAGGAAATGTTGAAATAAACGGTGACCGATGGAAATGTTGAATAGTAATAATGATTGACTAAAGCTTAAATGCCCTTAGATCTTCACTACATATGCTGTGTGTGTGTGTGTGAGGGGGAGGGAGGGAGGGAGGGAGGGAGGGAGAGAGAGAGAGAGAGAGAGAGAGAGAGAAAGAGAGAGGCAGGTAGGTAATGGAAACTGAAATGGAAACTTCAGGTTTCTTTGGAAAATCATTTATGTCAAATGATGCTTTCCTAAAGCAGACACAGGTGAAAGGATGTTTTGCTAAAGCAAGCACGTTCAAGGACACATGATGTTAAGAAGGAATATAAATGTAACCCAACAGACGGTGGACAATGCTGGATGGTATTGGTACACCTTGCCATTCCTTGATGGTCATCATTTGACATGACTTCATAGAAAGAAATACACCAAAAAAAATTTTTTTTTTTCTGGTCGTGTTCTGACAGGGTTGCGCTGCTTCTGTGGACTCAGGCCGATTGGCAGAGTGATGTCAGCTGATACAGACTCACGTGGTGTTTTGCTGAGTCAGGACCTATGGGAGGGAGTATAAACAGGACTCAATAGACAATGATGTGGGGAGTGGGAGGTTGCCTAGCTGGCTTTGCAACACTTCCTTGGTCTTGAGTCTTTGTCTTCACTGATCTTCATTTAGAGAGGCACAGCAGAGAACTTCTCCTGGTGTCCTTTACTGGTCCTGGATGCTCCTGCTGATTTGGCAGAAGCCTCCAAGGGACCATTGTGACTGAATCCAGAACACTGTCTATGCCAATCAAGTCTTCTGCCACTTTCCTGGCTTTCAGGGACTTCAGAAAACTCTCTTCCATCCGTTGGGATTAGCTTTAACTGTCAACTTGACACAGCCTAGACTTCAACTAAGGGCTGGCCTATAGAAAAGTCTGTGGGAGACTGCCTTGTTAATTGACTTAGGAGGTCCAGTCCACTGTGGGTGACACCATTCCCTAGACAGGTGGTCCCACTCTGTAGAAGAAAACAAGCTGAGTGTAAGCCTATGAGAGAGCCAGCAAGCAGCATCTTGCTATACTTCCATAACCAACTGAGTTCCTGGTTGGAGGTGAGGCCCTTGAATTCCTTCCCTGACATGTTCTGAGACTGTACGCTGAAATAAACTCTTTCCTCCCCTACGTTGCTTTTGGCGAGATGCCTTTTATCACAGCATCAGAAAGGGAATTAGAATACCGTCTTTACTGAAAGCCCTCCTTCAAAGTTTTGACAGAGGATGCAATCTGGAGGTCCAGTCGTGGGGAGGAAGCAGCTGACACTGGATCTGCCTGCTCCATCTGTACCTGGGCCCCAGGCCAGTGTTTGCCCAAGTGTGCCATTGCAGATAATAGGGGAGGAAATACAGAAGGACCTTTAAACATGCTATCAGCTATGTATTTATCTCAATGATGTTTTTTTTTCCTTTGCAGAAATGCAATTAGTATGTAAAACAGCGGCTCTCCTGGAAATGACTGCTTGGGGGGGGGCTGAGCTCAGATGAGAAGATTTACAACAGAGAAAAGCTGTGTGAAGCCAGTGGATGTGCAGGAGCCACCAACGTGACAAAAATCGCTAGGGCCCTAGAGGGCGACTGAGAATTAGAAACAGGATTTGAGCCCCAGGTGATGTTCTGTCTTTGAAGGCGGAGTCTTTAAGCTCAGCATCTTGTACAAGCTTTCCGCTCTCCCAAATGCTCCCCAATATGTGTTTTCAATTGGACTTTGAAACTAACACCCTATGTTTTTGGAGAAAACTTAAGACATTATGAAACTCAATAACAGCATCAAAGGTGCTGATCATTCAGACAGTGTCACAGAGTTGGGGATATATAAAAAAAAGTCATTCTTAAAGTTGTATTTTGACTCTCTTATATCCAAAAGCTAATGGCTGGTACAAGTTGTGCCTACATGTGTGTGTGTGAGTGTATGAATGTGTGTGTGTGTGTGTATGCGCATGCACACATCTAGGTGAGTATACATGTATGAGTGTGAGTGTGTTCACACATATATGTGCACGCAAGCACTGGTCCTGCATTTTCTCCAGAGGAGCCAAAATCAGAAACATACAGGCCTCTGAAGAAGATGTTTTCTTTCAAGTCTCAACTCCACGGAGAAGCATACCAGACTTCACAGAACGGAACTGGGACTGATCCACCAACATATGATAGCAGTTCCTAGGCAACTGTGTGGAGTCTCCTGTCATGACTCCTTGCTCAGAAAGGCCTGTTAAAATATTCCCATCTAGAGCTGGGCATGGTGGCAAAAAAACTTTAATGCCAATATTCAGAGGCCGATGGATCTCTGTGAGTTCAAGGCCACCCTAGTCTACTGAGGTACAGGTCAGCCAGGGCTTCCCAGTGAGACCAGTCTTAGCAACCAAATGATAAAGAGAAAGAAGCAATGATGGGGACACAAAGTGCTTCTGAGGCTTCGATTCCAAGAAGCTCTAAGTGAGGAAGAAAGAGGGAAGGGAACTTCTTCCAGGGTCTTGTGAGCAGGTTCTACAGGGTCATTATGGGTTGACACTGGGTCTGTAATCACCCAAATCCAGAACTCAAAGGTCAGATCAGGCCAATAAGAAAGAAACACAGGAGCCGGGCAGTGGTGGTGCATGCCTTTAATCCCAGCACTTGGGAGGCAGAGGCAGGTGGATTTCTGAGTTCCAGGACAGCCAGGGCTACACAGAGAAACCCTGTCTTGAAAAAACCAAAACCAAAACCAAATAAAATAAAATAAAATAAAATAAATAAATAAATAAAGAAACAAACAAACACAGGGACCATTTTCAAATGGATTTGGATCAACTGTCGGGCATTCCTCCCAAACACCGGCTTTCACTATCTGGATCCATCAGAGTTAGGACAAAACCCAGTGTAGGACCTGCATCTGGTGAAAACACACAGGTGAGCCATGAGCTAGATGCACTGTGAAATCCTAACTGGCTCCAGGGCCAACATGTTTGCTGTCAATGACAAGAACAGAAAAACTGTTGATGTCAGGTAGGGGACTTAAGCAGTTTCGATCACAGTGATTTTAGGTCAGAGGATGCCCCTGCCTCAGAGAATACGCTCTCTAGGGATTACACGGGGACAACTTACTTGTAAGTAGTTCAGAAAATTACACACAAACCCATACACAGACAGGTTTGTGTATGTGTATGTGTGTGTGTGTGGGGGGGTGACACAGAGAGTTAAATCTGGAGAGTTAAAAAGCATATGAGATTCTTTTCAATATTTTTGCAATTGCTCTAATAAAAAAAATCTAAAATTATTTCGATGTGGGAATTTCATGATACACACTGGGCACTGCTGAAGTCACAGTTGTATGTGCCCAGGCTACAGGTGGCAATTTTGGGAGACACTTGGATGGGCATAAGTTGAGGAGGGCATGCTGCAGGCAAGAAGTCCTGCCCAACACACCCCACCCCCATGTCACCGTGTCACTGTGGTGAGGTCAAAAAACGCAGAGTCAAAGTTTCATAGAAAGAGAAATCCTCACGGATTATCAACCAACAGCAGAACTGAAGTGGCTGAACTACCTAGAAGTCAGCGCTATTTGGTGACGATGGCATTGTCCCGAGTCTTTGGTCTCTCTGACTTGTCCACTGTCACTCAGTCTATACCATGTCTGTCAAGTGTGCTGTGATCCTGTTCATCAGACACCAACTCAATGTGCCCATCATTCCTTTCTCTCCTTCTGATTCCAACACAGCTCTCTTCTTCTGGGAAGGCTGTTCTTCTGGTTCCAGCAATGTAGCTTTAGTTTCCTTTCAGTTGCTGTGACAAAACATCACATCTAAAGGAGAGCAAAGGCCATATCTGGCTTACACTTCTAAGTCAGAGTCAATCACTGAGGTAAATAAGGGGAAGAAGTCAAACAAGAACCTGAAGTAGAAACCACAGAGGAACACTGCTTGCTCACAGGTTCATGCTTAGCTAGCTTTCTTCTACAGTCCAAAACCATCTGCCAAGGGAATGGTGATACCCACAGTGGGCTGAGCTCTCCTACATTAATTCACAGTCACGCTCCCAACATGCCTATGCGCAAATCTTATCTAAACAACTCCTCAAGTGAGGCTTTCTTTTCAATGACAGTAGGTTGTGTCAAGTTGACAATTAAGTTCAACCAGGACAGGTGGGAATTGCAATATTTGTGTGGACCCCAGTGTTGTGACACCTTGTGACAATGTAACATGGGACACTAGGCATGTCTCATCATTTCCACTCAGTGTAATAGTCAATAGCAGAGATACAGACCAGCTACTCTGAGGACTTAAAAGCAGTGTCATGGCTCCTTCTTTGTCAGTTGGGTCTGGGGCACATCTGCATATAAGATTTTGTTTTCTAAAGACCATTCGTCAATCCATGTAACTGAGCTGAGTCTTGGTCCAGGACATGGAGGTACAGATTAGCCTGAAGAATCTTAAATCCAGAAAGTAGAACAGCTTAAAAAAATAATGAAGACCTGTCAAAATGACACAGACATCACTGTAAAAATGGCGTCCCATGGCCAAATCCATGATATTTTAAGCATCAAAATAAACAGGGGTGGTAATAAAATAAAGGAAGCAACACCTTGGTTCTGAGGACCAGATTTTTGTTGTTGTTGTTATAGCTTTGTAAGAGATGAGGAATCTGGACTCAAAACGAAAACCTGAAGCTCTACCAAGAAGTGAGATAAATTTGGGGTCTTCATATACCTTTGTTATAAAAATACATATTGATTTAAAACATCATTTAGAAGCCCTCACAGCAAGGGAGCCTGGAAGAAATTATCTTGATCAAGTAGCCAGAGAAAGAAACTTTAAGGGGATTGCTTATCTGAGCAGCCTGATAAATGACATTAAACTTTTTTTCCATTGTTGTGACAAAATACCTCACAAAAACAACTCAAGGAAAGGTTTATTTTGAGGTCTCATTTTTGATGGACAGCCCGTCATGGTGGGGAGGGAATGGAGGCGGGAGAGTGAAGCAGCTGGTCACATTGTATCCAGAGTCAGGAAAGAAAGAGGTGATTGCTGATGTTCAGCTCACTTTCTCTTTTTGACACCATCTAAGACTCAAGCATAGGAGATGGTGCCACCCAGAGTGGGCAAGTCTTCCCACATCAGGGAAACCTCCATGAAAATGCCCTCACAGACATGCTAAGAAGTGTGTCTCCTAGGTGATTTTAAAACCAGTCAGGCTCACAATGAAAGAACCACCACAGCCATGAAAAGACCAGCCTGCACCTTCAGCAATGTCAAGGTGATAAAACTCAAAGAAAGACGGAGAAAAGTAAAGAAACATGACAAGGGTGGAGAGACAGCTCAGTGGTCAAGAGCACTAGCTGCTCTTCCAGAGGACCTAAGTTTAATTTTCAGTACCTACCTGGCAGCTCATAACCCCTTATAATTCTAGCTCTAGGGATCCAGCGCCCTCTTCTGGCCACTGTGTAATGCACGCAGGTGCATAGCCACCCATACAAATGCACAGAGTATATACATAATTTAAAAAAAACAAATGAGCAGCCAGGCGGTGGCGGCACATACCTTTAATCCCAGCACTTGGGAGGCAGAGGCAGGCAGATTTCTTAGTTCGAGGCCAGCCTGTTCTACAGAGTGAGTTCCAGGACAGCCAGGGCTACACAGAGAAACCCTGTCTCGAAAAAACAAAAAGCAAAACAACAACAACAAAAAGAGTAAATAAAAAGAAACCAGGACAACTAAATAGCACATGAAGTTCTGAGGTTTGACTGTTACAAGGGACAGCACTGACTCAAAGGGAGCAAACACCTTGGGTCTGAGGACCGGAATTTTTTTGTTATAGCTTTGTCTTTATTTTTAAGAAAACTCAAAGAGCATTTGGTGTGCTTCACTGCAACCTTGGCTATTAATTTGATGGGAGCCTCTGCAAGGTCGTGGCAAAGGACACAGTTCTGTGACCACGTGAGCCGGGTGGGTGGGAGCTTTCCCATCTCAGAGGCAGCTGGTGCTGCCTGAAGGTGGTGGGAATTTAGAAGGAAGGACTTTCCCTGTGTCATTTATGGAGAGAGCAACAGCCCCAAACTCAAGTGGTGGTGTTATCGGAGAACAGAAGAGTGAGGTGCCAAAGAGAAAAAAACTCTTCTGTGCCTAGAATCCAGCCCCCGAGGACACTCTGTTAGCCAAGGCTATCCAGGATCAGAATGAATGGGTGTGCACCGGGAGGTTTGTCTTGGAGAACCGACTCACACCAAGACAGATGCAGCTGGGGCCAATAGCTGCCAGCCATCTGCAGGGGAGTCCAAGTCTGCAATTCAGAATCCCAAGTTTGCCTTTGTCAGGGACGCCATTCTGTTGGTATAAGGAGGACTTCACTTCACTGGACGGAGGCTCATCTACATTCAAGAGATCCTTACATGTACTCAAAGTCTACTGATGTAAACATTAAACTCATTCTTTAAAACCCCCAAATAAAACCCAGAATAATATCTGGGTTCTGTGGTTCAGCCCTATTGACACATTGAACGGCAGAACTGAAAACCTCAGGGGTTGGGGGCGAAGGTGTTGCCTTCAAAGCTAGACGGAAACCTCTTAGGGAAAGCCACTAAACGTTTCTCCTCACAGACCCAATGTTCAAGGACAGGGCCATAGACTGAGTGTCAACTGAGCAGCAGAAGGAGGGGACGGATTCCAGCTAGGAAAGGGTACTTTACCAGGACCTGTATCTTCAGGATAAAAATGTTTGAATTTGAAGAGAAATGAGAAAAGTCTGCTGTGAGTCAATTCATTAATGAAATGGGAACCCGGGGCTGTGTACTGACCCAAAACATTTACATAAGTTGAAGGAAAAGAACACACTGCTACTCAGAAAACCAAAGATGCTACATAAACCTGGGGCAGAACAAATCGCTCCAGATGGAGACTTCTCCCGGGGTATGAGGAAGGCAGCGGGGAGCCTTGGGGGCTGCGTGTGTATATCCAAGGCTTTAGGAATCCAACCACAAATCCTTCGTAGGTCCTGGGTGGGAGAAAGGGGGAGATGGGAAGAGGGATCCTTCCATTCTGCGGGGAAGGGTCAGTGATGGGAGAGCCTGGTCTAGAGCCAGAGTTGGAGCCATGCCGGATGGGTGAATGAATGAATGAATGAATGATTTCCAAAGCAAACAGAATCCTCTCAGTGGGAGTGTGCTGGGTGGTAGAGGAGTGTGTGTGTGTGTGTGTGTGTGTGTATGTGTGTGTACATGTTAGGTATGTGTCTACATACATGAGGAGGCCAGAGGTCAATTGTAGGTATCATTCCTCAGCTATTAGGCATATTTTCTTTTTGAGATAGAGTCTCTTACTGGCCTAGAACTCACTGATTTGACCAAGCTGGCTGGCCCTTGAGGCCCAAGGATCTATCTTCCTATCTCTGACTCCCAGGCACTGGGATTACAACCCCTCCCACACATTCTCTTTTTCTTTTTTCTTTCTTTCTTTTTTTTTTTTTTTTTTTTTTTTTTGGTTTTTCGAGACAGGGTTTCTCTGTATAGCTCTGGCTGTCCTAGAACTCACTATGTAGACCAGGCTGTCCTCAAACTCAGAAATACGCCTGCCTCTGCCTCCCGAGTGCTGGGATTAAAGGCGTGCAACACCACGCCCGGCTTACACAGAGTTCTCTGTGTGGGTGGTGCAGGAATCAGCCTTCAGTCCTCAGGCTTGTGTGGCGAGCACTTCACGGACTGAGCCACCCCCCAGTTCCTGGAGACTCCTACGAAGTGGCTGTTTATGCATAACCATGAGAATCCAGCTGACATCCTCCCATCCCAACCCCGTCCCCAGGAAGGGAGGCGTCTCCGCCTTGGCCGTTATCATTTGGCTTTTGTTCCTTCGCTGCTTGTGAGATGCTTGGCTTCACCACAGAGCATCTAGTCCCTTTTTAAAAGCAAAAATTCTAAACATCGTCCCCTTTTAAAGAAAAACATGTATTTATGTGTACAAACGCTTCGCCTGGATTTAGAGTGTGTACCACACACATGCAGTACCCCACACAAGCCAACTGAAGATTGGGTGACACAGGATCCTCTGGCGTTGAGACAGTTGCAAGCCACCCTGTGGGTGCTGGGAACTGAACCCAGGTCCTCTGCAAAAGCAGCCAGTGCTCTTGACCCCTGAGCCTTCTCTCCAGTCTCAAATCTCTGTGCATCTTTCTTCTTTCCATACTCTGTCCTAGTGGCTAGAACGGAGCGAAGCCTGTGCCTCAAGCTCCAGAGACTGACCCAGCCAATCAGAAACTCCCATCCCTGTCCCCTTCAACAACTGAAAGGCTCAAGTGTGGGTAGCTACTGTCAATGGACTCACTCCTGAAATTTCCACATTCATTGAAGAAGTCACCGTCTTTGGGCTGGGTGTGCTATACCAAAGGAATATAAGTATCAGGTGAGCTTCAGGAGACAGAGGCAACTGCCCCCCACAATGAAGTCAAAGCCACCCAGAGAAGACCAAAGAGCATACTGTGACATTGCCTGATTCCTGGATCCAACTGTCCCTGAAGCCCACAAGGATCCTTCAGGCAGCACACTAATACACAGCCCCAGATGCAAAACTGGGGGGATTTTTGTTTTGTTTTGCTTTGTTTTAGTTTTTGCCTTTTCAACTGAAGATGCTGTAACAGAAAACCGAGTAACTCCACACTCATCCACTGGTCACCACCATGCAGAAGCAGGTAAGTACCTCACTGGCTACACACAAAATCATTGTTCCCCATGAAAACAAAATGATGAAACAACATTTCTAAGGCTGATACTATTCAAAGTAGGTTTGTGTGTGTGTGTGTGTGTGTGTGAGTGAAGGCCAGATCTCTTTGTTTATATTGTTGTTGTTTTTCTAAGGATCATTGCTAAGATCCAATTCAATAATAAGAGTAGAAACTAGCACTGTGTGCACACATGTGGATGTGTGTACTAGACAAGGGGACCATCTTCAAAGTTTCTTTAGTTTGAGAATATAAGAAACAATGCCTCACAGAGTCCCTAATGGGTCACCACATGCCAAGGCAGGTTAACACGGTATTAACATTTTCACAGATGCGGTAAGGAGACACAAGGGAAAGCAGCTATGATCATTAAAGATGGGGGTGGGAGGAATGGTTTAGCAAAACAAACAAAAGGAGTCCATTAGAGAATGGATGAGAAAATTAACTAAGAGGCATATCCCAGGGCTGCTCTGACCACTTTGATGGTCCTGAAGATTCAGAGGGAATGTAGTGCTTAAGAACAGAAGTAATAATGCTAGGGTGTGGCTCTCTCTCTCAGGGGATGGATCTCAAGTTGGACCAGTCATTGGTTGGCTGTTCCCTCAAGGCCTCTGCCTCTGCTGCCAGCCTTTGGACCTCCTTTCCCCTAGCTGGGCTGCCTTGTCAGGCCTCAGTGAGAGAGGATGCACTTGGTCCTCCTGTGACTTGATGTGCTAGGGCCTGGTTGGTACCCATGGAGGATTTCCCACTCTCCTCAGAGAAGGGGAGGAGGTAGTGGGGGGGGGAAGGGTTTCTGAGGGTGGGACTGGGAAGAGAGGAAGAGGAGGGAACTGAGCTTGGAATGTGAAGTGAATAAATTAGTGGAAAACCAAAAAGAAAGGAAGTTCTGGGGGTGGTGGTGGTGGCAGTTGATGTATTTCAGGACAACATAACCCCCCCCCCCACACACACACACCTATGTCTGTGACATAGGGACACTGCATTGAATCTTTTCCTTTCCTTCTGCTGTCATTAAGTGCGCTGTTCTGTTTGTTTCAACATCACGCTCAGGCCTTTTAAAAACATCCCACTGTGATGAGACTGTCTTCTACGATACTCTTTCTGGTTAGTGTTAACAGGACCAATGACAACAGCAAGTGTTCTGAACTCTTCTAACTACGTGTTGATGGCTTGATGGCCCTGGAAGACACATCTCTCCTCAGAGCTAGTCAGCACATCCTTACTTAGGAAAGGGTGGGTCCTGTGGGTTCGGTTATGTTGAGAATTTCGAACACTCTGGGTTAGGGTGGGCCTTGCATTCAATGTCAATTAGCCTTATAAGGCAGAGCGGGGGGCAGGGTGGAAAGATGGCTCAGTTAGCACAGGGCTTGGCTTGCAAGCATGGGGAACTCACAGCCAGACTATCCTAATTGGTAAGTCCCAGGCCAGTGAGATGGTGTCTAATAATACAATGTAAAGATCACCTGAGGAATGACACCTGATCCCCCCCAGCCCCTTTCACCCCTCCAACCCTATACACAAAGATGGAGGAGGAGGGACCTACCCAGAAGCTAGCCACGGGACCACAGAGGCTGAGAAGGGGGTGACACAATCACAAAGCCAGGAAACACTAGAGATTCCAGAAGCTGGGAGAGTCAAGAAAGAATCCTAAGCACTTAGGAAAAGGTATGGTCCTGCAGGTACCATGATTCTGTACTCTGGCTCCGAGAGAGAATTGATTCTGTCTCTACCTTAAACTGTAGATTAGGTGGCACAGAGGCGGCCCCCTATGTGGTGTCTTGTCATGCCAGCCCTAGGAGACAGGTGTTACATGTCTTAGCTCACATGTCTCTGTCCTGAAGACATAGGAAGTAAGTCTGATTCTTCATACACTAAAATCTGGGGCTCAGAACAACTGTGCTGATGGTAACAGCAACACCCATAAGGTCTCTGTGCTGGGAGAACAATGTCCATGGATTTTGCTTATATCATCTACCCATCCCCTTCTGGTAACAAATGACTTTATGGTTTCTCTCTGGGAAAGAGACTCTGATTGAATATGGCATGGTGGTGCTATTAGTCAGACTGTCCCATCAGGTTCTAGTACAGCAGTTCTCAACAGTCCTAATGCGGCAGCCCTTTAAGATACCTGATGTGTGAGCCCTGTGGAGACTTGACTACTCTCTGATCCGACCACTGCCCATCTACACTGTAGAATGACTCACAATTTTAGGCAGCTCTTCAGTTTGTTTGATTTGTAGTTCTACAAATAGAACCAAGGGTCTCCAACACACCGGGCAAGTCCCTACCAATGACCTACATCCCCAGCTCTGGGGAGCTTCTAAAGAAATAAAAATGATCACACACACACACACAGACACACACACACACACTCTCAAGTTCAGTCCAGCCCTGAGTGTATTCATCCCAAGAATCTACGTCCTGAACCAGAGATAAAAAAAAAATCACTGAAAATGAGCAGAGTTCCCACAGCATCTAAACAATGTTGCTCCGTGGAAGGCAGGAGTATTTGATAGCCATGGGGATCCTACAGTGGATTGCATGCTGTGCCTATGAGGCCTCCAGATTTCTGGGCTCTCTGTGCAGTCCCTCCAGGAATGGGCAGAACTGAGGCCCAGAATGAAGCTGCCCTTTCAGGGCAACGACGTCTGACCTCAATTAGCCTATAAGTGATACCTCTCCACATGGATCGAAGAATGTGAGTCTTATGTAGAAAGGACATCAAAATCTCCGGTGGCTTCAGGATTCCAACCATTTCAGAGTCCTACTGTATTGCTAGCAACTGTCATGGGGGAAAAGGATGTGTGTACGATGCAAAAGATGGAATATCAGTCTCTGAAGAGTAGCATAACCCATTCTCTTGGAAATTTTGCTAACTCAGACTCTGTATTGACCTTCCTGGTCTCCTAGAGGCAGCAACTTCTAAATCCCCAGGGTGCTTAAACAAGAGAACTGAGTAAAGGTAGGAGACAGAATAAAGACCCATAGGGATAGCAGCTACAGGATGCCCAAAATGCCTGGTCAGAAACAAGTGCAAGCTGATTAAATGTGAGTTTTCACCCTCTGATAAACGACACCAACAATCCTTAATCAACAATTCTCTTAGTGATATCTAATACACAAAAGTGCACGGACTTCAAAATGGTTTTGTGTAGGGAAAATAAATGGTCCTGGAAATATACTCTTTTAAGATTAGTATAAAGCCTACGGAGCAGCATAATGCAGCTTGAATATAAGCTTTGATGAATTAAAGATGCATTTTGTAAACCTTAGGGCAATGGGTAAAGCTGAATCGGAAGCACAAATGAGCCCATAAAGGAGATAAAATGGAATCACAGAAAATGCTTAACCCTACAGCAGAAAGAGACACGGGAAGAATAAGGAGCAGAAAGGACCTGAAGCAAAGCAGTGTGCACAGTGTCAGTTCCTAATGTAAACGTGCAGATAATTACATTACATATAAATGGTGTAAACATGGTCATTGAAAGACAGAGATTGGTGTACTGGATAAACAAAGGAAAGCCCAACTGTACGCACTTCGTAAACTATCAACAGCAAATACAAAAGGCAATGATTTGGGGCTGGAGACATGGCTCAGTGGTTAAGAGTATAGGTGTTCTTCTAGAGGTCCTGGATTTGACACCCAGCACTGACATCACAGTTCACAACCTTCTGTAAGATCAGTTCCAAGGGATCTAACACCCTCTTCTGGCCTCCGGGGGGTATTGAACTCACATGTACTCGATGGCCCCAGTGTCTAGAGATTCTTGTGACCTTGGCCTAGGGGATGATTTTCTGGAATTGGCAACTAAGACACAATTGTTAGGAGACTTTTTCATTAAGATTTAAAATCTGATTTTCCCAGGACAACTGAAGAGAAACATATTCCAGACACAGTTTGATAAGGATTTGTGTCTAGAACACATAAACTGCATTAAAAGACCACCAGTAAGAAAGGAAACGACCACCATTTTTAAGTGGGTATGCAATATATTGAAAGGGTCATTTCACCAAAGGAGATGCATGGACGGCCATGAAACCCAAAGGACACTCCACCTTATATGCCGGAAGAATGAGGATAAATTAAACCCCAAAGGAGTCAAGAAAACATAACATGTAAAAAACATCCCGCAGAGGGGCTGTGAGAGGGCTCAGCAGGTAAGGCAGCTTGCTACCAAGCCTGACAATCTGTTGAGTTCCACCTCTGGAATCCACAGGGTGGGACCGTGAGAACCTGGACCTCTGGGAAGCCCTCTGACCTCCACATGTGTGCACCTACATAGACACATGCACACACCAAGAGGAAATAGTTTTAAAATCCCAAAGACGACGGATGGTGGTGATGGTGGTGATGGTGCACACCTTTAATCCCAGTACTTGGGAAGTAGAGGCAGGTGGATCTCTGTGGGTTGGAGACCAGCTTGGCCTACAGAGTGGGTTCCAGGACAGCCAGGACCACACAGAAAGACCCTGTCTCCAAAAACCAACAACCAAAAAACCAACCAACCACCCAACCATCCAACCAAGCAACAACAACAGCCCAAAGTAATTTGCTTGTACTTGGCTACTGGAATAGCAGTATTCCAAGTAACCAAATAACAATGATACTCAATGGGAAGGATGATACAAAGTGATCTGGTGGAGGGGAAACAAAATGTCCAAGTTACCAAATCACTCAGCATCACCCCAAGGCCTAGATACTCATCCAGGAGGAACAAACCCAGGCCACCCAGAAACCGGTCTGTGAATATTCCCAAGTTTTCCATAATTGCCAAGACCCACAGTCCTTCAACTAGCTTTCATTTGAGCAACAAGTAAACTGTTGCAGCCAGTCAAGGGAATATTACTCTGCACTGAAAAGGAATGTCCACTGACCGCCACAGAGGCAAAGCTGACTATGGAGGAGACTGTGCTGATTGGACAGCAGCAGATCTGAAAGCCAGGCACAGTGGGAGTCCATCACCCTGTTGTTATGGAAACAGGATGGTGGAAGGAGGTGGTACAGGGTTTCCGAAGGTGATCCAAAAGTTGATACATTTATATGTGTTTGTCAAAACTTATAACTACCTACTTTAAATGGGAACATTTCATTGTATGCGGTTGTTTTTTCCTTAATAAAGCTTAGAGCAAAGCTTTATTAAGAACAAAGGGGATAACCAGGGTCCGGTGGGATTGCTCAATGGTTAAGAGCACTGGCTGCTCTTCCAGAAGACCTGAGTTTGAACCCAACACCCACATGGTAGCTCAAAAAAAAAAAAAATCTGTAACTGTTGTTTCCAGGGGATGCCACACCTTCCTCTGGCCTCCAAGAGAACCAACTGCACATATGGTACACAGATTTACATATGAGCAAACACTAATACACAACAATAAAAATAAAAAATAAGCTTATGTATAGCTTGTGGCAAATAGAAGATCATTTCTTGTAGTTTACTCAGAAAATCTGTATGCAGTTGTGCAGTGTAGTTTAGGAGTCCAACATAGATGCTACAGGGAGGAAAATGGATTTTTACGTGGCTTCACCGATTTTTAAGACTATAAATGTATTTCTATTTTATTATAGGGATACTCCCACTCAAAACCAAAACCAAACAAACAAACAAAAACACTGAAAATCTGCGCAGTCTTTTGCAAGCATCGCGTAGGCAGTCCAAGTCTGATGAGAGCCGGGTGAACAGGGAAGAGCCAAAGCCTGGTGGTGTATCAGTGGGGGTTCCAGGGACCTTTGAAAAGCTGACACACATGGGGATGCTGTGTGACAGATGAGAAAGGGTGGACGGAGGTCCTGGTCCCCAAAGACAGCATGGCCTTGGGCAGGGAAGAACCTTTCTTACTCCAGCCCCCAGAGTGCTAAGAGGCCAAAGAAGTGTTTATTTTTCCTTTCTTCCTTCCTTCAGTGGCCAACACTGATCTTAAAGCTATTTCCAAATAGCTCCAAAGCCTCCTCCAATCGAAGGCTCCCGAGCTTCATTCACCTCCGTTGATTCGTCCGATGGCAGCATCATGTGTACAGCTTGCAGCCCACACCTCCATGGAGGCCTCGGTCCACCTGGCCATGTGCACATCTCAATAACGGTGGACCTTCCAACGGGTTCCATAGCCCAAACCAGTTGTCTCCGGGGCCCATCCACCTAATCAGAAGCCATCACAAGCCCACAACCCTTTCCACCTGCCTCTGAGGGTTGACAGATGTAGAAGAAGCCGGTGTTTCCAGCTCAAGGCAGGGCTAGGGAGAGAGCCCTTCCTTTCAATGCACTGTCCTATTTATGAAAACTCCAGAGCACAACCGTGTTTTCTGCAACCCCTGATGTGTTGCAAAGCTTCAGAATTAACCGTCAAAAACACACAATTGGTTGGTGGTTGGTGGCCAATGACTGGACAGATTTCCAAGGTTCCAGAAACATGCACAGAGACCCTTGTATAGACAAAAGTCCCTGGTGGCATAGCTGTTTTTAAGACAGTGGAAATTTAAACAAGGGTGAGAAGGTGTTTGTTTCTGTCAAACATGCTGTGGAGGAGTCGGGGAGGTGGCTCAGGGGTAGACTCACACATGCGCGTGAGTGCAGGAGGACCTGAATCCCAGACTCAGGAAACAGAAAAAGCGAGGCAGGTGAGGCAGGCTGGCTTTCCCAGCGCCTAGGAGGCAGTAATGGACAGGACAGGGCTGGAAGGAACTTAATGAGGGAACTCCCCCGCCAGATGAGAGGCCCTGTCTCAGGAGAAAAAAAAAAACCTCCGTGGAGACGGACTGCGGAAGACAGTGAGGATTGATCGCCTGTCTCTACACACAGGTGCGAACACACACCCGCTTGCACACGCACGCACGCGACATCTTACAGAGTAAACACCAGGCTGTGTTAGGAAGACACCGGGGACGAACTGTAGCTTTCATTAGCCATACAAAGTGAAAACACATTTGGCAGACAGGTTTCCAGAACCAACCTTAGAAGCCCCCCTCCCTCCCCGCAACATGGTGAAGTCTAGCAAATCCAGGTGTCTTGGTGGGGAGGGAGGGGGGCGCTTTGCATCACATGGGCTTTCCCAGCCCAGCAACCTTCACCATGCCAGCCCCACCCCAGCGCCTTCAATCGCCAGCCCAAGGTCTAAACCGGCCACCGCAATCACAGCCGCTTCTTAGTCAGAAGCGAAATCTGGGTCTCTTTCTTTCTGCCCATTATGCCATTTGGTGATCAGAATCCGCGGGGAGGTGAGTGCTGAGAGCCGCCTCTGGGCTAATAGCAGAACACAGGTAAAGGCTCCTGAATTTCTGCTCTTTGGGGGGAGAAAAAGCCCACTCCCAATCCTCCCCAGTTTACCCGGGGCTCTGGGGAAATAGGACCCATTGGAAGGAAGCTCAGCGTGCATGGCAGGCTTGTCTGGGAATTGCTCCTCCAGTAAGGGGCATCCCCTGGTTTCACATGGTGGAGTAGAGACTTTTGTAAAGCTAATTCTACTTTTTAACGCCAATTGTCAACTTGTCTCCCCAGATACATTTCCAGTCCAGCCTTGGAGCCCCGGGCAGGAGTGAGGTCTCGACACCTGCGCGGGGCGGATTAGAGAGGAATCCTCAGTCCAGTCCCTGTCAAAGGCTGAGCTCGAACCCGCCTCGCTGCGGGAGGGCTCAGGACTCCGTGGAACACCCGGGCTTAACCCATCGCACGCAAAAACCCCTCCAGGGCGCCCCCGCGACCGCACCCCGTGGCTCGCGGACTCTAAATGCCTGAAGCCAGCGGCTCTGATCTTCCAGCCCTGCCCGCTGCCGACCGGTTCACAGAAGAGTAATATTATGACTTAGCGACCTTAAGCGGCAACGTGCGCTCTGGCTAGGCTGCGTCAGCCGGTTTGCACAAGTCTCCAGAAACCTGCAGAGTCCTGGTTCCCACGGCCCCCGGACCAAAGGACCGAAGTGGGAGCCTAACGGCGGAGTCGCTGGAAACCAGAGCGGTCCACTGCTTTCAACGCCACCGCTCGGTCTAATGAATGTATGGAGGAAAGTCTCGGGTTTCCTCTAAAGCTGGGGAAGGGGCCGCGGGAAACCAGGGTCTTCCCGGCGTCCCACAGCTACACCGAGTCCGGGGTGTGCAGCCCAATGTAGAAGTCAAGGCAGCCCAGACCCAGAGTCCAGCAACCACGCCCCCGCCCCCCCCCCCAGCTCTCCCGGAGGGAGGCAGTAGGGCTTCGGGGTGGGCTGCCGCGGAGGATTCCTACCCCGACTCTAATGCTCCAAGCTGAGGCCGGTGTCCGCTGTCTCCGTAGCTGGAGGCTCTAAGATGGGACCCGGATCACGCGCCGCCCTCTCCACCCTCGCCCCGGCTTTCCCGCAGCCCACTGGGGGACCCGGAGGTCCCCGCCAGCGCCCGCCTTACCTTGGCCCAGCAGCGTGGCCAGCACCAGGCTCAGCGCCCCGTACCGCGCCGCCCGCCTCGGGGCCGCGCCCTCGGAGCGCATCGTGGCCGCTGTCACGCCATCCATCGCCAGCCCGGGGACCGCGCCGGTTGCCCCATGCCCGGGGCCGCTCCCGGCAGCGCTCCGGCTCTGGCGGCTGCTCCTGAACCGGTCCAGACAACTTTTCTCGGGTTGCAGCCGCGGTCCTGCTGATCCCGCCCCCGGGCCCGCCCACTTCGGGCCCGCCCACTACACCCACCGGATCCGCCCACCTCCGGCCCCCGCCCGCGGCCAGAGGGATGGATGGAGGATGCCTGTGCGCCGGAGCGCAGGCCTCGGGATGGAGACCCAGAGAGAGAACGAAGAGACTCAGAGACCTCGAATCCCTCTCCTCCTGCGGCTGATCGGCCGCCTCGCAGTCTCCTGCCTCCGCGCAACCAAGTCCTGCAGGACGGCTCTGCCCAGGTGCTCACCACGCAGGATGGAGCTGGATCCTTGCTCCCTGCGACTTGCTCCCCCCCCCCACCCCTCACGGTCACTCGGGGTCGTCGGTTCCCCATCCACAACACTAGGTCCTCCTCTTCTGAGGGCTGAAGACAACTGGATTTCAAAGTCACGTGCAGCTGTGGAGGAACTATCTAAGCGAAAGATTGGATTCAGTGGGATGTGTTCAGATGTGTGCCCCGCGTGCACTGCGCGTGGAAAAGCGGCGGCTAACCCCACTGTCTTTAGAAACCGGCCTGGGGCACGTGGCGAAGGCGAGACTCGTTTTTGTGTCTCTCACCCAATATACTTAAAAAAAAAAAATCAACTGTGCAGGATTAAAACAAAACAGCGACGCCATGTCTCCATCTCTCCTCACACCCCCCCCCCAAAAAAAAAACCCATGCCTCAGATGTGCCCCGGTGAGAGCGGTTTCTCTGCACACCCTCGAAACTATTTTTTCCCGACTTCCCAGCGCTCCCTTCTGGCATCACCAGGTTCTAGAGATGTCCCTTCAGGCTTACCAGCTCAAGGGTTTCATCTGCTGGTCCAGGAGCCTGGGCAGTGTGCTGCACATAGACTCTCTTGGATCTGCAAGTGAAAAGTCTCCAGGCTGCATGTCTGAGCCTCTATCTGCCACCAGCTCTCCTAACCGGGGGATTCCCCACCCTGTTCTAAGCCTCACGCTGCATAGGCTCAGTGGTCTCTCTCCCATCCAGGGCTGACTGGATCATGTTGACCAATCCTTTGGACCTGCTTTGCTTTTAAAAGCAGTGATTGATGTAGAAGAAATACCAGGGCAAGAAGCAAGCTTTCCAACCCCCAGGTCAGGAGAAGGCAGAAGAAGCCCAAGGACCCCAGGCCTTGGAGACTAGCTTGTACCCGAAACGCAACTGGGCTCTCACAGGCCAGGGAGGCAGCCACTTTATATTTAGGCGATGCAGGCCTAACTAACTGTACAGCTCACTGAGCCACCGTAGACACATCCTTAGGAAGCAATAATGAAGTCACGTGGGCCCCTAGAGGGGAAGGCAGACTTAAACGTTCTCGTTTGTTTGTTTGTTTTTGTTTTTTTTTAAGTCTGGAAGTCTCGAGGGAATGACTTAAAAAAAAAAAACTCAAATATTTAGCAAAGGAGATGTGCAACAGCCTGTTATTTCAGACCCTGGAACTGGGGTCTGCTTCATCCACCATCTTCTGTTCAATAAAAGGAATAAGAATTTAAAGCCCCAAGGGGTTCTCACCACCACGTCTACACCCCGAATCACCATACCTACTGTCATGTCCTCCAATCTCTTGAACCTCAGATACATCTCCCTTCCTGATCCTCCAGAATAGGAGACCTAAGCAAACAGAGCTTTTCCTTTTGCAAGCTCCACTTCAAGACCTCCTTTAATCTGCCACGTGACTTCAATCCAACAAACACATGGGAGAGAGGATTGTCGGTCCCTTTATCTTGGGAAACCCGCAGGTTCCCCCCCCAACCCCCCCCCCCCCCCCCAGCTAACAAAGTTTCCTGTATTTATTTATTTTTTTTAAAGTCCTGTATTATTGAACCTCAAAATCATTAATTCTTTAACTGAAATTGCTTCCAGATGCTCGCCTGAGTCTCATAAGCGACACCAGAGACTACTAATCTCCTCAAAGGGTATTGCGAAACTCCCCATAGGCTGCGGGCACATGGAGACAATTAATATGATTTATAGGAGGGCAGAGTTATTGGCAGGAGGCCTCCACATGTGCCCAGGGCTTCTAAGTGGAAGAGGCCACTTTTTAGGTTTGTTTTGTTCATGCTGAAATCTTAAATGGACGGAGTATGGAGCTTGTGGGTGCAGCTTAGAGCAGCTTGCGCTGTCTGCTTCCAGGCAGGGTGTATGTCTCCGTATTGCTGTGTTATACATTAAATGAGCCAGTGTTACCAAGGGTAAGACTATGAGGATATGGCTATAGATTGGCCTCGTAAAAGCAGCCGTGGTCAGCTTGCGAAACAAACAGGGTCTTGACTCTTGGTGCTTATTGGTTGACACAGAAAACAAGGAAGGCAGAAACATAAAAGACATGTTAGAGTCAATATGCTGGTGTTGCCTAATGTTTGCAGATACATGGCAATGACCCTTAGAATACCACATGTCATTCAGCCATTCAGCAAACACTGTTTCCGGTCACCAGCCAGTTTCTCTCAGGGTTCTGAGAGTAGAATAGACCAAGGTCCCCTGATGGTTAGCCTTGATTGACAGCTAGCTGGAATTTAGACTGACATGGAAACAAACCTCTGGTATGTCTACGAGAGGGTTTCTAGAGGCTAGAGAGATGGCTCTGCGGTTTAAAGTACTGATTGCTCTTCCAGAGGTCCTGAGTTCAACTTCCAGCAACCACATGGTGGCTCACAACCATCTGTAATCGGACTGATACACTGTAAGAGAGGATTTCTAAATTGCTTTACCTGTGGAGGGAAGACCCACTTTGAATGTGGGCAATACCATCCTGTGGGGTGGCATCTTAGACTGAGTAAGGAGACAGTGATCTGACCACCAGCATCCATTTCTCTCTCTCTGCTTCCTGACTGTGGATACAATGTTACCAGCTGCCTCACACTCCTGCTGCCATGCCTCCCTGGCTCCACCATGATAGACTGTATCCCTTAAAACTGTGAGCCAGGATAACCCTTTTTCTCTCTTAATTTCCTTCGGTCAAGTATTTTGTCACAGCAATGACGGTCCTAAACTCTGACCTTTTCTCCTGCGGTAGAGAGGAGCTCCAGGGAGGATGACTAAGGCAGTCTGTTAGGAGTTGTTGACTTTTGGTACAGCCTTCAGGGAAAGTGCAGTTGTGGGGGAGGGGACAGCTTTCAAGATGATGAATGGAGGCGGGCGAGCAGAGGACTTTTAGGAAAATCCACAGTGAGAAAGAAGGCCAGGCCTGGGTAGAGCATAGCCCCAGGGGCATCTGAGGATGCTAGGGGTGTGTGGTGAGAACCACTGGACGTTATCTGGGGAGGACTGGATGTGTCTGGGGAGGACTGAACCACAGTGGGATGCAGAATGGAGGAGGGAACAATTGATAGATCTGTGCTATGGTGAGAGCGTCTTGAGCATCGTGTATCTGTGGCTTCTCTGTATGGAGTTGGGGGAAATCCTAGCAGCACAGGCCTCTGATTAGGAAACAGGCTCGTGGAGAAGGTTACACCATGGCTGTGAAAACCAACTTTCCATTCAGAGAGTTGGTTCCGCTAGTGAAGGCTAACCCTAGTTCAAGCCTCAGGACAACATAGCAGAAGAATAGACCTGACTCTCACAGGCCAGGTGTCCTCTGACCTCCACACATACCTCACACGGATGTATCTCAACCGTCACAAATAAATAAATGTAAGATCAATTCTCTAAACACTGCATTTGATGTCCCCTGCTGTGAGTTACACCACCACTTAGTGTGGTCCAACAACTTGTCTCCATGAAACAAGCTCTAGGCTGAGGAGGAGGGTGCAGAGGCTGGAACATAAAAACTAGGACCTTCTCCCTCCCCTCTCCCTGGAAGGAACCCTACCTTGGACCACACAGTAAGGACACAACTATTTAGGGACCACCCTCTGGGCACTTAATGGTGCACCCTGGCTCATTTCTCTGTTTACTGGATGATTTTTCTCTCCAACATTACTCCAGCCTGTTTGGCTCTGTATTCCCAGCCCTGCAAGGAGCCGTGTGTGCAGAGCAGGCCACTTATCTCTGAAAGAATCAGCCTGGACCTATGGATTAAGTGTCCATTTTACTGATGATGAATCTGAGGAGGAAATGCTTTGTCTTTAGCTCATTTAGTGAGCATCGCTGATGGTGATGATAATTCCTGCAAGCACCCGGGGTGAACCAGAAGACTCTTGTTAGAGAACTTGTTTGAGATGGGGGTCTTTGTGCAATTCTTTTCACTACTTAGAGAGTTCTTTTTCCAACATTAAAAAAAATGATTATTCTATGACAGTGTTACTGACATACTCCCAGACCCTCATGCTAACTCGGTCTCTAAATCACTGACTATCTCTTGATGGGTATATGGGCTTGGCCTCTCCAGTGAGATGTGAGGTGTACATAGCTCCCACCTGTGAGCACACCAGATTTCTCTCTGTACCCCTCCCCAGTGTCCCATATATGCCTGTTGGATACACCACGTCTCTTGCCTGATTCCATAAAACTTACAGAGTGGATTCTCTGCTTGCTCCTTGATTCAGGAGAGTCTGATGTTCGTTCTAGGAAGCAGGTCGGTACACTCGAGATTAGTTTACAAAAATGAACGATAATGCATGTCTTTAAGTGCATTTTCTGCACCACCACCGTCATCCTTCCCAGCTTCACCATCTCTCGTACAGAAGTATTTCGACACGATTAACTTTACAGTTAATGTTTTCAAATTACGGATGGAGAACTGAGGGATTTTTTTTTTTTTGTCCAGTGTCCTGAAGCTGCAAAGTGTCAGAGCTGGGATTCTAACCCGAGCACTCCCGGCTAGAAGACTCCTTCCCTAACTAAACTGTTCTCAGCCATTGCTGCTCATGTTCCACTGGGGCCTTGTTAAGACGTTGATTCTCGCTCTGTGGATCTGGAGGTCTGCCGGCCTCTTTCCTGCATTTCTCAAAAGCCTCCGGGTGGTGGTGGGGTGCTTGGGCAACAGGTCCTTTGAGTAATAATTTCTTTATCCATCTCCTTACCTGCTTAGTTACCTTCCCATTATCCGAACCACGGTTTTCTGAAAGTTTCATCAGAGCTAACTCTTGACTGCTTTTGAATAAGCCACCACGCTGAGCAAACCGATCACGTGACACCATCTCAGAAACAGGAGACTCGACTTTTTTTTTTTTTTTTTTTGATGAAGTCAGCTCAGAGTATTTACTCAGCGCATAGTGGGTCCAGTGTTTGGACAGGGCTGGTCAAGTCACTAGCTATTCCAGCACCAGGTTCCCCAAGAACCCCAAAGAACACAGTTCCCTGCTAACCACTCAGGAACCTAACACATGGGAAGAGAGACAGATGTCTGGTCTTGGAAGTCAGCAGAATTTGAGGATTGCCCGTTTATTGCATCATAGTGTAACCTATTCCGGCCCAGACACCTGCCACTGATGTGTGTGGAGTGACATTCATCTAGCTGTAGCCCTGGTCCAAAGAGGTCCAAAGGGTCCAAGGGGTCATGGGATTCGCAGGCAGTCTATGACTGGTCATCTATTATTTCTTAAGTAACTCTTGAGTGATTATGATGATCAAGGCCCTTGCCTGCAGGGAGCCCCCTGGGAGAGCAAGGCACCTACAAAGCGATCTGGATCAAACCAGTTAGAAATTCCAGCACTGGAGAGAGGCGGTTGCCCGTACTGATCCCAAGTGGAGGAGCTCATGGCGGCTGGTGTCTTCTGAAGTAGGGAAAGTGATCAGCCCTCATGTACATTGGGGACACGGATTGAACTTCATGGGCTGTAAAAATATAAAAACAAGGACATGGAGTTGGAAGGAAGATGTGTTGGGAGGAGGGTGGGAGTTGAAGGATGGGAGGGATGGAAGGAGGGAGGTGGTTATGACTCAGGACATATTAGATGCACTCCATTTCATAATCCAGGCAAAGTCACCACTAACTCTTCAGGCTTCAGTGCCGAGACCCCCAAGGTTTACGATTTTGCTCTGTTTTCTGATGGCTTTGCTTTTGCTTTCTCAACGGAACACTCACAACTCATAAAGACCTACGTTTTGAATATTTATTGGGGAAAAAAATCAGTTCAAACATAGCCACTGATATGCCATTACGCTGCACAATTATAATCTGCCAGCTCCCCTCCCAGCAGGCAGTGGAGGCAACTGGTTTATGACGTCGCTCGTCAACCGTAGATTTATAAGGGACACGCGTAACCCGTGGCCTAGGGCAAGCTACTTGCAACCACATTTCTTTGACTCAAAGAACCTGTAAGCTTTAGTTAGAGCTACAATATCGCTCTTAATGTCCCGTAAGACTCTGGTAGCCTGTTTAAAAGATTGAGCTTCGAAGGAACCCCACTAAAGTCGTGCTGTTTTGACAGCTGGAACAAGGCAATGCAATTGCCCTTAATTCGTGTGAGGAATAGTTCAGATCCAAACCCAGCCAGCCCGCAGACAGTTACAGGGTCAACAGCGCCCCCTAGTGGCATTGCCTGCCGTTAGCTGCAGGCAAGGGGGTGGGGTGGGGTGGATCACAGAAAAGGTTCAGATTTCTGGGTCTGCGCAGAGTGACACTTCAGAGGGGGGTCTCCCAGTTCAGTAGTATCAAACTTTGTCCCTAAGGCAGTTCTGAGCACCACTGGCCCTTTATGTTGAACTCACTAACAGGGTCTTGGGGAGGCCCCTCCCTAAAATGCTTTAGGAGACAGTGGTTACTACGGTAACTCAGGTATCGAGATCAAGGCTCAGGATGGCAAGAGAACGAGGAGGGAGTGGGGTTTCATTCCTAGTCTGTTGGCTCATAATACAAGCAGGGACCAGGAATTGTTTCTGTGGTCTTTCTATTTCCTGATGGGCTCCGTTCCCGTGCTATAGTATTAGGCCAGGTTCTGTCTGAAGCAAACACAATATGCATGTAGGTTGAGACCCTGAATGCTGAGGGAGAGATGGAGAAAAATGAACCAGAAGGGGGCGTCGGAGGATAAGCAAAGCCCACTGCCCGGCTTCCTGGAAGTGCTTGTGAGAGACCCAGGAGGAGCCTAGCTTGGGAACAGACTGAACTGTGTAGACACAGGGGGAGAAGGGACAAAGAGCGATGACCAGGGACCGTGCATATTCTGGTGAGCATGAGCCAGCACCTTCCTGGTCCTAGCCAGGAAACACCAATGCATGCTGCATGAAATAGAAAGCACACAGCCCCCTATAGAAGGGAGCTGACACTTGGAAGAAGGAAGAGGCACAGAGGGAGTTGGCCTCTTGTCATCAGTACCTTTCTCCTAGCAACCAGCTGCCTCAGGTCCCAGAAAGGGAGAATAGTAGAAGCCAACCCTTTAAGGCTTAAAGGGCCAGGGACAGAGTTTGGCATCAATTAAAGTCCCCAAAAACATAAGGAAGAATTTGAACAAAGAAACATCAGGCAGACAAATGAATTCCTGGATAGACTTTTCACAAGTCCTTGAATGATTCACGGTTCAATTTGCATGGGGAAGATCCCAGGACACATAGCTAAAGGGCATGAAAGCCGGGTTGATGATATCCAAAACCCACAAGATCTTTTCATAGCTCAAATGAATTGTACTAAAAAAAAAAAAAAATTGGAAAAGAAAATGAATGCTGTTCTGCTGCATATAAAAATATTGACTCTCTGGAAGGACTAGTTTGGTAGCAGATAAAATAGACTAAACAAAGGAAGTATAACCAGGCGCAAAGATCTGTCAAGGGCCTGGAGAGATGGCTCAGCGGTTAAGAGCACTTGTTGCTCTTACAGAGGACCCAGGTTCAATTCCCAGCACCCACATTGTGGCTCACCGATATCTGCAACTCCAGTTCCAGAGGGTCCTACCATCTCTTCTGGCCTTTCCAAGTACTACATGTGTCTGGTGCACAGACACTCACTCATACAAAAGAAAAGATTTTTTTAAAAGACTTACTGTATAATGTTAAAAGCATCGATTGGAGGGGATTATATAATATCATAAATATATATGAACTCAGTAACAGAGGCTCAAACCACATCAAACAAAAATAGAACAAAATTGAGATGGGAACACTGCAAAAAAATTCCTGCTGGAGAGTTTAAACCCTCGCCACCAGTAATGAAAAGAATAGTTCTCTCCATATGTCTATCATCCATTGCCTATTTAACTATCTATCCATCCATCATGTATCACCTTATTTATATACCAACATATATATATATATATATATATATATAATCTATAAATCATCTATTTCCCATCTATACTTCACATATCATCTATCTATGCATCAATATATATCACCTATATCTTAAACATCTCTGTCTACTACTGTGTGAGCAAACACAATGATCTGCATGCTATTGTCAAACACTTTCATCCAATTGATAATCAGAAAATGCCACTCTAGAAGAGCCAAGAAACACAAGTTGTTTGTAAGCATAAATGGCAACCTCTTTAAAAAAGATAAAAAATAAAACAAAAAACAAAATAAAACAAAAAACAATGGTGAGCATCTTTTTTAAAAAGACTTATTTATTTATTTTTAAAGATTTATTTATTTTATTTATATGAGTACATTGTAGCTGTCTTCAGACACACCAGAAAAGGGTATTGGATTCCATTACAGATGGTTGTGAGCCACCACGTGGTTGCTGGGAATTGAAATCAGGACCTTTGGAGCAGCAGTCAGTGCTCTTAACTGCTGAGCCATCTCTCCAGCCAAACATGGCAACCTCTTACTACAGACAATTCAGCAGGCACACAAACAGTGATTTAAAAGGCACCACATGGTTTAGGATGTGCTACCTGCCAACCCCTACCCCCCAAAGAAACTCATGATAATATCTTGCCAGAGCAAAGAGTTTGGAAATCAGTTAAGTTTTAACTAACTTACAAATCAACAGTCACAAGGGAACGAAGACATGATTTTAACGCGCATGATGATGGATCCATACAACGATACCCGTAGAACATGTTGTGGAGTAAAACCTGTCAGGAAAGGAACTTGCAATTTTTTAAAAAATTTTTAAAATTTATTTACTTATTGTGTATAAGTAAACTGAAGCTATCTTCAGACACACCAGAAGATGACATCGGATCTCGTTACAGATGGTCGTGAGCCACCATGTGGTTGCTGGGATTTGAACTCAGGACCTCTGGAAGAACAGTCAGTGCTCTTAACCGCTGAGCCATCTCTCCAGCCCGGAACTTGCAATTTTTAATATTTATGGCAGAAAGGCAAGACCTAAAAATCTGTGAAATAGAGCTCGCTTTGAGCAGACAGTGGGGAGCTTACAGAAAACAGAAAGAAGGGGAGAAAACAGAAGAGGGGAGAATTATTAAAAACAAAACAAAACAATCCCCCCAAACAGAAAGTCAACAAAGCTTAGAAAACAACAAAACATCCAAACTCATAGAAACCCTGCTGAGAATCATGGTGAGGTAGTTCCTTTATGCCTAGTTTCCTATGGTTCAGCCAAAATGTTTCTTTTCTTAAAAAAGAAAAACAAGAAACCAATGCTCTTGTTATTTATTATAGGTGAGTGTGTGTCACACAGTGTATCCTGGAGGTGGGAGGACAACTTGCAAGACTGTGTCCTCTTTCTCCACCGTGTGGGTCCCAGAGATTGAACTCTGAGCATTGGGCTTGGAAGGAATTGCATTGCCCACTTGCGGTTACCCAACCTCCTGAGGTTCTGTTTTTTGGTAGATCGGGGATTAGTGTGTCAGGCTTCCCTGAGACTACTTGTCATGGCAGGAATCTAGAGAGAGCTGAGGGGAGAAGAAAAGAGGGTTAGCGTGTTTACACACTTTAAGACTTTACCCACTGGCAGGTACACTGTCCTGTCCCATTGAGCAGATGATAAAACTGAGGTTCGGAGACCGGCTGCCTCTTGCCTCAGAGCACACAGCTGAGTTGGCACAGTGAGCCTTGGTCTGTGATGCAGCTATATGGATGCTGGGTTTGTGTGTGTGTGTGTGTGTGTGTGTGTGTGTGAGGGAGAGAGAGAGAGAGAGAGAGAGAGAGAGAGAGAGAGAGAGAGAGAGAGAGAGAGTATGTGTGTCTGTGTGTCTGTGTGTCTGTGTGTCGTTTCCAGAGGTACTCTTGAGAGAAAGTTTGATATGGCAGACAGGTCTCAAATTCCAACTCATCTGCACTGTTTCGCCACATCTAGACACCGCTGTGAAAGAGAAAGAACCCAGCAAAGCCCCGGATGTCTGCCAAGTCCACAGGGTCAGCCTGTGCCACAGCCAGGCACCAGACTGCAGGCACCAGCCAGCTTGCTCAGCTCTGTGGGGCTCAGGGTTCCGTTTCCAATTTCGTACCTGCTCTGGGTCCCATCAGGTCACCCATCTGCCAGACACACCATCACGGCTCAGTTGGTGGCCTTGTAACCCAGTGACTAGAGCATCCTTTAAGGTGCCCTTAGCTATGGTCTCTAGCTTTTTGCGGTCTTGTGTCTCCCCCTGATTAAAAGTGGGCTTTGTGTACATGGCTACATAATCAGGGGTGTGAGCCCAGCTCCTGTGCATATCAGCTAAGTCTCTTTTAGGACAATCACTAATAACATTTAATGGACAACGTTCTGAGTGAGGGAACAGGCTCTGTCCCGGGGGTTTGGTTTTAGGGTTACATTATACACACAGCTTCTTTCCTCCCATGAGTTACAGAGGAGGCTAAATTCTGCCAAGCTGTGATTCCGTCCTTTCCAACAGTACAGAGACAAAGCAAGCATGGAAGGTGCCCAGCGCTGGGCTCTGTCTCAAGACAAAAGCTCTCCACTCCATTACACAAACCAAACTGGAGTGGAAAAGTCCTTGCTCCCATGAAAAGGGAAGTTCCCATTGGGTCAATATGCTGAGGTACTTCATGAAATAGAAAAATCTGATCAAGGACCGTTTTGCTCAGACGGCTCACGAGCGCACGGAAATCGCATTACCTGTCTGACCTCGTTAAGCGTCCTGCTGGCAAACGCAGAGAGCAAGATGCTGCAATTTGCTGAGTGAGTTGGCCTTTTGAATTCAGATGTGCAGAGCGAAGCAGGAGGAAAGCTAAGTGTAGTAAAGGTGGGTGGAGCCAGCTAATATAGGTGGGTGGAGCCAGCTATGGGTGGGTGGAGCCAGCAGCTGAGGCCTGAATCCAAGAGAATGGTGTCTTCCCTTCTCTCCAGCAGAAAGAGAGAATGGGTCAAGAGACAGGGGCTTCACTTCCTCTGTTTAAGAATGCATGCAACCCATGTTGGGGTTATCAGTCACAGTGGGGTTTCTGTGACCTAACAGAAGTACCATGGCATAGGAAAGGGTCATTGTGATTTCAGATGGGTGAGCCTGTGGTGAATTGGCTTTATTCCCTGGGGACAAGGGACACAGAGCCCCATGGTAATAGAAGTATGTGGCAGAGGAGGCTATTTGTTGACAGACTAAGGCACCAAAAAGTGACTTCCAGATCGTAACCCTAGGTATTGTCGTTAGACAGAGATACCTGCCCATGATTGTATTATGTTCTTTGATAAATAGAAGCTTCGAGCTATAATTAAGCTTGCTAAGCGGTTGGTTCCACGTTACTCGTAAAACTGGTCTCTCTGACATGAACACGAGCCCTTGGAGAACACAGCATTTCCCTGTGGCTGAGACAGAAGATATGCGTGGACTTAAATCTATTTATTTTTTAATATTGCATGCTGATTGTTTGAAAATCAAATCTAATAGAAACTATTAACTGGGCTTCTCTGTGAGCCTCTGGAGCCCGGCCTCTATTCACAATCAGTGGTTCCATGGTCTGTGGGGACAAATGGGGAGATCCCACCAGACTCCTCCTTGACAGCTCCTCCTCATGGGCCAGCCTCCCAGTGGCCTTCAATGGCAGTGAAGCAAACTTTGTCACTCACTGAATGCCCCTTGGTGGGAACCAAAGGTAAGGACCTGTCCCCTACCTAGCCTCTGGTGAGCACTTGGTCTATGTTGGCCCAAAGCTCCTGGCCCTGGGACTTTGAATATATATATATATATATATATATATATATATATATATATAT
>NC_034612.1:17291334-17313271 GCF_900095145.1 Mus pahari | reverse complement strand
TCCAGGCAGGCATGGTACAGGAGGAGCTGAGAGTTCTACATCTTCATGCAAGGCTACTGGTAGAAGACTGACTTCAGGCAGCTAGGATCAGGGTCTTAAAGCCCACACCCACAGTGACACACTTATACCAACAAGGTCACACCTACTTCAACAGGGCCACACCCTCTAATAGTGCCATTCCCTGGGCCGAGCTTATACACACCACTACAGCCACCATGCCTGTTTCTAGACTCTTTTCCATGTTTTAGCATTCTTCTTTTTAATGGTTGAATGATATTGCACTCAAAGACTTGAGTGCATTGTATTTTTCCGCCTGTTGATGGACAGCGCATTGTCTGCACCTCTGGGCTGCTGCGAGGGACTTTGATTCCTGAGTAAATGACCCCAGGGAAGGTGTCAGTCCATGGCCTGAATGATGTCTATGATGTGAATATAGACAGCATCTTTCATGTTTCTTGATTCATCGCCTTGGGGAGCCACCTGGGTTTCTGTTATTCCTATTTTCCATATCTCAGGGTCCAGATCACGGGACCAAGCCCCCACCCCTATAAGCACGTCTGTCGGTTACACCTGGCCGAGACCCTGTGCCACCGGAGGTGAAACCTCAGTGATCAGGGTAAATTCTATGGGACTATCCTTTTCTGTCTGCACTCACAATAGCACCCTCGAGGACCTTTCTGACTCCGGTCAATTTCCAAAAGCAGAAATAAAAGCGTAAAGAAGATGTAATATGCTGAGGCGGTGGACGGAAACTCCCAGCTGTCTGTTGTGGGAGAGGCTTTGGAATCCTAAGGATGGGAAAAGAAAGAGGAAGTGCTGGGCGGAGCTCCGAGGTGGACAGAGGACATCCTTTCTTCCAGCTAAGGACCAGAGCCACTCCATTTGCGCAACCACCACTGCGTTTGCTCCCATCTCTGTAAGCAGGAGAGGGGCTCACCGCAGATGGCCAGAATGAACGGGAGTGGGGGTTCTGGCTCAGGACCGTGTAATTCTTGTGTTTTGTTTATGGAGAGGAAAGAACTTAGAAAGGGAACTTAGAAAGAACCAGAAGGTTTGGACAGGTCTGAACTGGTCTGTCCCCCTTATCTACCCCTTCACACCGGACACACCCACACACACCGGAACCTAGGCCTTCACACCTGTGCCTGCTCAAAGAGTTCATTTCCTCCTTTCCTCCCACCCCATCCCACCCCCATAGCTGAAAAGACAGACTCAAATGGTTGGCAGATAATGAACCTTGAAGAAGCTCATTATCACTCTCCAGGGGTCCTTCTACAGGTCACCCCACCCCTTAGCAACCACCCCACCCCTTAGCAACCATGCCTTCCTGCCCTCCAGCAGGCATTTCCCACTCTGTGAAATCATCTTCTATTATTTGCTATCTGTCTTTCCCGGAAGTGGGATGGAAGAGACCTCCCATCAGAGACCTTCTCTGTCCTGGTCATCCCCCGTCAATATGTGGCATGCAGCAGGTCCACGACTCACAGAGATCAATGAGAGAAGCAAGCTTGGGCCTGTCACAGCTAGAAGGCTTATGGAATGTCCTGGCACTCTTGAGTTTACTCCATGTGTGGTCACCAACACATACCTTCACGGGACACCCCCTCAGAGGATTTATAGGCAAGTCTTAGTAAGGGGGGGGTGGGGGTGGGTGGGTGGGAGGTAGGGGTGATGCTGATTCTGGAACCGTCCCCATGCTCCTGAAAGTCCCTCACTCATTCTCCTGTAAGCAGCTTAAATGAAACTCATTAGGTCACCATACATACATAAACACACAAACACATCATACACATACATACACAAGCATACACAGCATACACCCATATTTACATCATAAGCACACATACACACACAAACACATCATAGACACACATAAACATACACATATCATACACACATATACACATCATAAACACACATTCATACACACAAACACATCATACACATACACAAATATATACATATACATACACACAAACACATCATACATACACACAAACATCATACACATATACAAACATACACAAACATACACACATCATAAACACATATACACATACATATATACACATACACACAAACATATCATACATATATATACACACATACACACATACACATCATAACATACACACTTAAACACATACAAACACACCATATACATATATATATAAACTTACACGTATACACACATACACATCATAACACACACTCACACACATACAAACACACCATATACACATATATGTATATATATATAATATATATATAAACTTACACATATCATACATACACATCATAACATACACATTTACACAATGCAAACATACCATATACATATATATAAAACTTACACATATATACACATACACATAACATATACTTATACAAACATATCAAATCATACATACACAAACATACACATATCATACACATCGTAAACATACACACTCACACACATACATAAACATACACACATGTACACATTATAAACACACACACACATACACACACACACACTTACACCTGAAAGCAGGAGGGGAGTAGTTGGTAAAAGGAGGGGAGTTTCAGGGAGAAGAGGCTAGTGGGAGGTGGGAAGACTATGACAAGATGTGTTACTGCATGTATGAAAATGCCATAGTGAAATCTATATTAGGTAATCATGTAGAAATTCACATATGCCCTTGTCTATAGTGGGGCTCAGGTTAGGACACAGAACCCCAAATGATGACTGTGTGAGACCAGACTACAGCTCTCCAAAGGTTTCTTTTGCCTATTCTGAGGTAATGATTTTGGAAAGACCAAGCGTGACCACTGTGGCTGGAAGCAACTTAAACCCACAAAGAGACTCTGTCTTGCCTTCATCATCGAGAGGGGCTGAGAATTCCATCACCTGAAAGACTGTCTTCCTAAGGAACGAGCTCTTACCCAGCATGCATCTCTGCCCTGAACACACCACCGCTTGGCTCTTACTCCTTTCTCAGGTCTGGACCTGAGCTTCCTCTGAACTTCCTGCTGTTTAACTATTTCCTCAGAACTGAAAATTCCATTAAGGTCCAGGAAGTAAACTATGAGAGTCCCCCCTTCTCCACAGGGTTATACAAACAGTAGTGGATTACCTGCAAGTTGTGCATGGAGCCAGGGCTGCACTTTCCTGAGCTGTTCTCCAGCTGAGGTGAGCTTTTTCCCCATGTAGCTGTCCTTGGTCACTCATGTTTCTGTTGGTAACCCCAGTAATGTCGACATTTAGCAGATACTTTCCTCTCTGTGTGTGTGTGTGTGTGTGTGTGTGTGTGTGTTGACTGCATTAAGCATAGTCTGTCTGGGAAATGCCTCCTTACCACGCTGAGACACTCCCTGGACAGAAATGGCTCAGTCACACACACTCCTCCACTGGCTGTGTTATAAAACTCATCTGAATACATCCCAGGTGTGCCCCTCAAACATTCCAGGAACCCCAGGTACCCTGCGGTAGTCAACGCTTCCTTATCCGAAAGGGACGTTACGAGGCCCTTTGTGTTTATCCTCTTCAGTTCAAGAAGCCAGATTTAGCACTGGAAACTCTGCCTCTTGGCGCCTATCACGATTCTAGTTTCGTGGCTTCAAGATTTACCCCCAAGTGGAGTGAACGCAGGCAGTGAATATTTAAGCAGCTTTGGGAGAGAGTTTGCAGTTGAGGAGGGAGACTCCATTCAGAGTCTGTAGAGCCCAGGATGACTGCATGTGGGGAGGAGGCAGGGAGAGGCACTTGAAGGGGGTGGTGGCAAGTGCAAGCCAGGGAGAAGCCATTTCTCTGCCTCATCCTGGGATGGGCTCTGGGGCCCTACAGAAAGGGCACAGTACTGCAGAGCCATCTAGCTGGGTCTACAGTTACTTCTCTGTGTGGAAAGTTTAGGATGCTTCACGGCTTAACTCCTATGACTGTTTTTTTCCACAAACCATGTGCTTAAATCCAACGTGTGTGTGTGTGTGTGTGTGTGTGTCTGTGTGTGTGTGTGTGTGTGTGTGTGTCTGTGTGTCTGTGTCTGTTAATTTTCTCATCCCTGTGTCAGAACGCCACAAATTGACATAGATAATTTCCTGGAGGATTTGCGACCCTCCCGTTACCCTCTTCATGGACAATGACTCTATCTGGAAAGGGCTCTTTAAAGGGGCCTTTACAGTGACCTGAGGCCCTAGTGACTTTTGTGTCTATAGGAAGCAAAAGTCATGACCCTAGTCATGATGGAAGGGACAGGGCCTAGGAGAACAGCAGCCTGGGACAGAACCAACCAAGCTGATGATGGGAACCTGAACTTGTAGTGTCTGGAATCACAGAAAAATTTTTTCTGCTGTTCAAACTTTTATCTGTGTGGTCTTGTCATGCCTGCCTCTCTAGGGTAGCATAAGTTTCTTCATTGAGAAGGTTGAAACTGAACCTGGGAGTGGAGGTGCACACCTTTAATTCCAGCACTTGGGAGGCAGAGGGAGGTGGTTCTCTATGAGTTCGAGGCCAGCCTGGGTCTACATAGTGAATTCAAGACCAGCCAGGGCTACCTAGTGAGACCCTTCTTAAAAAAAAAATAAAGGAAGGTTGTAGGTTTATTTTTTCAAAACCTACTTTAATAAGGGTTCTTAAATGGGTCAACCTCTCTTATAGCCCACCAACCAAAGAGGGGAGGAAGATGGCTGATAGGACATGGGGGATGTGGATCTGGATAGAAGTAGTTCTTTGGGGACGATTCCAATCTTTGTCGTCAGCAGTCTGGTCCACTGGAATCAGCAGCGGTGGCTAGATCCAGAAGAAACTGTGAGGCTCCGCCTATCAGCACGAGTCTGCTGAAGCAGCAAGAAGGAGCCAGAACACCTCCAGAAGGTCTTTGGTCTATTTCTCTGTATGAAGTCACGACCAGCAAAGATCAGCGAAGAAAGCAAGGCGAACCAACGCCAGAGCGTCCTCAGCAAAGCCCAGGGTCAGCGAAGCCCAACAAGGACCAGACACCTCCACTTCCCAAGGTTGAATCTGAAATCTGCCATTGACCCTTATCAGCAGGAAGTTGCTTTCTGAGTTCATACATGAATCCTATCTCAGTTCAGAGGCAGAGATGCCCATGTGCGGTCTCTAAGGTTGATGCCCAGGTCTGACCCTACTTCGTGAGTGAGACGAGGAGAGAGGATAACGTTCTTCATCCTTGATACTCCAGGAAAATGTGCAAGGACAAAGAGCCACTTCCAATGAGAATGGAAGGATGTGTAGTAGAGGGAGCGAGGAGACAGAGGTCACCCTGCACTGTCAGGGGCTCCTGAATTGAATGATCAGATGGAGCTGTGCCCATCCTTGTGGATGGTGATTCTGGGCTGGAACAGTTGCATTTTATGGCATCTCCATGGAGCAGCAGTGTGTTTTCTGTATAATGATGCTGAGTGGTTCCCAAAGCTGTGTTTTTAGAGCTCAGAGAGACCACATGATGCTCTGCGAAGGACCTGTGTGGAGGGAGGAGTCCCTAGCTGGGAGCTGAGAGATGGACAAGGAAATCCCAGAAACAGATATGAATCCTGGTCTCAGGTCTCGGTGGTCCCACTGTTCCCCAAGAGACAGGATGGGAGAACCCCCTGGGCCATGATGGTTTTGGATGGAATTGACCAGGGCAATCAGGGTTGGTTCTTATACAACCACAAAGCATTTACATCTTAGGTCCTGTGACATTCCCTCTCCCCTCCTCCCTCTTCCCTCCCTCCTGTCTTCTTTCCATACCCACTTCTCAAGAGTCTCTGGCCTTGTCCTCATGCATGGCCTAAACTTCTCCAATCCCAGAAATACAGATATGCAATGTCAAACCCAGTTATGTCCCCACCCTGACTCCCAAAGCCCACTGTGGGGGAAAAAGTCTCACAGCATTCAGATTCTATTACAAAATTATCATCAGCTTCATCCCTGCCCTGTTTCGTCCCCTACTGTGAGGCACCACTTGTCCCACTGCTTGTCTAGCTTCTGGAGGCTGCCTCTTCTCAAGTGTGTGCCTGTAAATCAGGTATAAGATTTTCTAGACTGTGGAGCCTCCGGCAGCCTGGGGAGGGCTGGGCAGGAGCAGAGAAGGCAGATGCAGACGGGCCAAGGGGAAGATGCAAATGTCCCTCAAGTGTCCATTGCAAGGTCTCCCGCATGCCTTGCTTGCTGAAGGGGAGGATGGATATTCTGGGGCACTCATCCTAACTCAGCATTTAATGTTTTCCCCATCTATTCTTGGAGCAAAAAAATCAATACTCCTTCATCAGCAGGCAATGCTGAGCATCGTGACTCTTCAATGCCAGCATCTCCAAAGTTCCCAATAGCTGGTGCATAACTAATGGGCGTCGCCTAAGACACCGGGAGGAAGGTGTCATGAGAAACCAACCCTGACATCCGAGGCCAAGTGAAAAGTCAATTAAAGGAATCAGAAAGCATTTTCTTCATGATTACCCAGCACAAGGAAGGACTTGGGTTCTGCCAACAGTGTGATGGTAGCCAGGTGTGATATGGATGGGAGACCTGTCTATCAAGGGGAAGCAGATGCATTTGAATCCATTTGTATATTCTGGCTCTCTTACCCCAAACTGCATGCCAATCAAGAGGGAAGTCACGGGGTGGCGATGGGGAGGAATTTTTTTTTTTCTCTCTCTCTCCAATGCTTGACTCCAAGCAGGACTTCTGCTTTGAATGAATATGCAATTGTCACATTTTCATCCTTGTGGTTAAGCAAGGTGTCCTGATTAGTTTTAACTGTCAGTGTGATGCCACCTAGAGCCATCTGAGAGAAGCCTCAATGGAGGACTTGCCTACATCAAACTGGCCAGTGGACATTTCTACATGGGGATTGTCTTGGTTGTTAATTGATGTAGAAGGGATGAGTCCACTGTGGGCAGTACCATTCCTTAGACAGGGGTTCCTGGGCTGCCCATGGAACCCCTTCTCTGGCTCTGAAATCCTCAATTGGAGGTGACACTGTATGGAATAGCAAGTGAGCCTACCTTCAGGTGCCTGCCTTGAACTTCTGCCTTGATTTCCCTCAGAAACAAACCTTTCTTCCTCTAAGTCTCCTTTCGTCAGGGTTTTTGTTTTTGCTTTTGAAATCACAGCAACGTAAAGAAGACAAAGCAAGAAATTCGCCTTGGGTTTGGTTTGAGTCTGAAATGAAGTTCAGGATTGATAGCTTGGTTCCTAGGGGGCAGTGCTATTTGGGGTGTTTCTGGAAAGTTTGGAAAGAGAAGCCTAGCTAGAAGAAATTAGGCTGCGAGGGTCAGGTTCTTGGAAGTGTATTTTTCTCTGGCCAATTCTTGCCATTTTCTCTGCTTCCTGCCACTCGTGATAGGAACAGGCTCTACCATGGTTTCACGGTTTCATCTGCTTGCCATGGCTTCCTCATTATGATGGATGGAAACATTTCGATGCCAGAAATCAAACTATGCCTCTCACCCCCACTTCTTTAACTCATATCTCCCAGGTGTTATGATCATAGCAATGCAAAGATGGCCACTACACTAGAGTTCACAGTCCTGCCAGGCCCCATCTGACATGTAGATCCCATATGATCAGTCACTCTGTATGCCAAGACTTGGCTTCTTCCTGGGTACACACACTGTCCACGGAGCCAACAACATTAAAAAGCAAAGTCAGTGTCTTAGGGTTTTACTGCTGTGAACAGACACCATGACTAAGACAACTCTTTCAAAGACAACATTTAATTGGGGCTGGCTTATAGGTTCAGAGTTTCAGTCTATTATCAAGGTGGGAGCATGGTAGTGTCTAGGAGGGCATGATGTAGGAGGAGCTGAGAATTCTACATCTTCATCCAAAGGCAAACAGGAGACCACTGGCTCCCCAAAGCTAGGATGAGGGTCTTACAGCCCACGCCCAGAGTGACGCACCTACTCCAACAAGGCCACACCTCCAAATATTGCCACTTCCTTGGTCGAGCATATACAGACCATCACATTCCTCTCCCTGGCCCCCATAGGCTTGTTCAAACACATGAGTTTATGGGGGCCATGCCTAGCCATAGCATAATTTAAAAAAAGTACATTTGGTCCAACTTCCAAAGTCATCATAGTCTATACAACAATGCTAAAAGTCCAAAGTTCAAAGGCTCTTCTGAGATTTATCCCATCATTTAACCGTAATCCTCAAAACAAGACAGGGAACCAGCGGGGCAAACTCCAAACTCTATTTCTCCATGTCTGATGTCAAAGTGGTCTTCAGGTCTCCAATTCCTTTTTCATCTTTGTTGACTCCAACACATTTCTTTCTCCTGCACTGGTTCCACTCCCTGTTAGCAGCTTTCCTTAGCAGATATCTCATGGCTCTGACATCTTGAACATATTGGGGTCCCCAAGTCAACTTCAGCTTCACAGCTTCTTGTCCCAATGTCTGAGATCCACACATGATCTTTTGGGCTCCTCCAAAGGGCTTGGGTCACATCTCCAGCTCTGCCCTCTGTAGCACTCTAGGCTCTGGTTGATTTCACTCCACTGCTGCTGCTGTTCTTTGTGATCATCTCATGGTACTGGCATCTCCAATATTTGGGGTCCTCTGCTATAACTAGGCTTTATCAATAACTTCTCATAGGCTCTCTTCATGATGTCAAGCCTCAAATTCTTTGCATGACCCCTTCAGTCCTGGGCCATCAACAGCAACTGATGCTGCACCTTCACCAGTGGCCTTCCATGGCCTCTCACAGTGCCAAGCCTCAGCTGCTGTTCATGACCCTTTCATGCCTTCAAAACCAGTACCACCTGGGTGACTCTTACACATTCCCAAGTCCAGTTGCAGCATGAAGTACAACTTTGGCCATCTCTGGAACACGGCTTCTTTGTGCTCTCAGAGAACACTTCCCAGAAGATTTCACCTCAGTGATGCTGGTCTCTTCTTAATCACCACTAATTTCTTAGCTCCAGCTAACCACCATCAATTGTCCCAGTAGTCCCTTCTATTTTTGACTCTAGAGCCAGAGCCACATGGTTGAAGCTGCCAAGTACTGCTGCTTGCTGGAGCTGGAACATGGCCTCCTTGTTCAATGACATTATCACCAGCTTTCTGTTTTCCATCTTCTTCACTGTCCAAGTTTGGCTGTCCTGGAACTTGTTATGTTCTGTAGATTGACCTTGAACTCAGAGATTTGTAGAGCTCTGTTTCCTGAATGCTGGGATGAAAGGCATGGACCACCATGCCTGTACCTAAATTTAGCTGGTGGTAATCTTGCCCCAAGGTTACCACTCCCTCAATTCAACTTAATATCCTTGAACACAGGGTTCAGCTCCATTTCAATTCCCAGTGCTCCTTTAATAATCGAATCATATATTTTATATTTTTCCTTTCTAAGCTTGCTATGTTTGTTCAAAACACTCTTCATGAGACTTAACCAGAGAACAAAGTCTATGGTGGGCATTTCTCAGACTTCCTTTCTCAATACAATTAATCTGTGTCTCTTCATCTTAGCCTCAGACACACTCTTCAGACATGGGCAAAAAGCAGCCACATTCTTCACCAAATTATCACAAGAACAGTCTCTAGGTCACATACAAACCTTCTTCTCCTTTGAAAACTCCTGAGCCCCCATAGTTCAAATCACCCCCGGCACTAACGTCTTCCATATTCCTACTAGAAAAGCCTATTAAGCCCCACTTAAAGCATCCCACTGCTTTCCAAACCCCGAGTCCCAGAAATCTATATTCATCCAAAGGAAAACATAGACAGGCCTATCCCAACAATACTACAGTCCCTGGTACCAACTTCTGTCTTAGTTTGGGTTTTACTGCTGTGAACAGACACCGTGTCCAAGGTAACTCTTAGAAGGACAACATTTCATTGGGGCTGGCTTACAGGCTCAGAGGTTCAGTCCATCATCATCATGGTGGGAGCATGGCAGCGTCCAGGCAGGCATGATGCAGGAAGAGGTGAGAGTTCTACACCTTCATCCGAAGGCAGACAGGAGAAGACTGGCTTCCAGGCAGCTAGGATGAGGGTCTTAAAGCCCACACCCCACAGTGACACACCTACTCCAACAAGGCCTCACCTCCTAATAGTGCCATTCCCTGGGCCAAGCAAGCATATACAAGCCATCACAGTCAGGTGGCCTCAAAGATGACTTCCCGGTACTTCTGTGAGCCCTCCCGTATGACTTTCTCCTTACTTAGAACACCCACATTCTATTTCACAATCTGCTTCAAAGTTCAAACCCAGATCCCCTTCCCTTAGGTCGCAGTGACTCCCCTCTGTGAGTCTAGGCAGCTTTGGCAGCACAGTACCCCCCCCTGCACCCCCTATCATGTCACACTGAAGCTCCATCATTCAAATGGGATCTCCTCTGTCCCATTGACTTCACATTGGTTATGATTTCGTTGATGCTCCCTGTAGACTGGCGAGGTTGCCAGTCTGTGGCTGTGTCTTGGGGGACATGTGAGCCACACGACACTTTCAGTCTCAGGGCTGGGATGTTTGCTGCATACAGAGCATGACACTTACTGTATTGAGGGGAAATGAGAGAAACCCAATGATGAAATTTATTGAGCCTTTACTAAGTACCAGGGACCTTTGGTGAGAAATCACAGTGCACATGTGGGTGGTTGTGGGTTTTCCCATTTTACAGACTGAAAAACCTCAATTGTTTCAGGGTTTTAAGGTCCCAGTGGGTGATAAGCATTGGATTTGATGGATTAGTTTCTTCACGCACTGTCTCAAATCGCATCAATTTTAGCATCTTCAAAAAGCACCGTCAGAGGTCCGAATTCCCGGTGCCAGAAATGCAGTAGGTTTGGTTTTGAAATGTATTGTACCTCAGCAGCTCATAGAGTTGAGCGCTCAGCGCTCAGCTGGGGTGGCGTTGTTTTGGGAGATTCTGGAGCTCTTGGGAAACAGGGCCTTGCTGGAGGAAGCAGGTCATGGAAGGAAGGTGGGACTCGAAGAGTCCAGCCCTGTCTCCCAGTCCTGTCTCCGCTTCCTGATCTACCTGGTGGGAATTCACCACTCCAACCACAAAGCAGAACAAGCCCTTTCTCCCTTAAGTTGCTTCTTTCCAGTGTTTGGTCACAGCAATAAGAGCAGGAGTTAGAGAGATGGCGGAGTGAAGAGCACTGGCTGCTCTTGCAGAAGACCTCGAGTACCCTCACAATCTCCTGTAATTCCAGCTCAAGGGCATCTGGCGCCCTCTTTTGGCCTCCATGAGTACTGCATAATTATGATGCACAGCCATATGGGGGAAAAAACCAAACAACAACAACAAAAAAAAAACAAACCTCCATCTGTACACATATACACATAAGATAAAAATAAAATAAAATAAAATAAAATAAATGATTCCCTAGCACTCATCCAAGAGTTCACAGTTAAGGGTAACATAGAATTTACATAAAGATTCTCTGACTTCAGATTAACAGTAAATCCACAGAGCCAAGCTAAGTACAAAGAAAAGTACAGAGTCCCACATGGGCAATGCCCCCAGTGCAGGATGTCCCAGGAACTCACATTTTCTATCCTTTTGCTACTTGTCACTCTGCAGGGGTTTCCCACCCCGGAGGGAATGGCCGCAGACTCTCCCAGCATCCCCGTAAACCCAGCCTGGTCGGCACACAAGGATGCTTTCCCCCAGGGTCCTCGAAGCTCTTTTTCTCTCATTGGCCAGGAGAGGGTCACATGTTCACTCATGGCCAAATAGCGAGCGATCTCACCGTGGGTTGTACTCTCCCGGCATTCTCTCCAAGAGAGAGACAGTTGAGGTCACCTCTCTGAAGGTTAAAGTTTATTTTGGGTTACAGCGACAACACTCAGCGTTTTGGACAGAATATTGGAAAGCGTGAATACAGTCTCCTGGAGTTCATTCCCACCAATTCTATCAGTTGTGGGGTTTAGGAGCACGCACTTCTATTTATTCCCCGGCCTATTCATGTGGACACGTGGCATTTGCAGAAAGTGTCCACAGTTAGAGTCCTCATTTCTTCTAGACCAGATAGGACTTGTGCGGGCAAGCAGCAAAAGACCCCTCGCAACGCTGTCAATAGCATCTTCCAGAAAGGCTTAATAGCATCTGCGAGCAGACATTTTGGGCGGTTCTATCGCCGTGAGTGGCAAAGGCTGCTAGCAGTTTTGCATTTTGATGTTTTTGTTTTGTTTTGTTTTTGTTTTTGTTTTTGAGGGCGGTGCTTTCGTTGACCTCCGTCCATCCGTGTTGCTGGTTTCCGATCCTCCACATTACTTCTCTGCTTTCTTGAGGTTTTCGGGGGGGAAAACAGACTGTAGTTAAGGGGTTTGAGTGACAGATGCCAGCATAGGAAGTTTCTTTTCTTTCTTTTTCTTTTTTTCTTTGTTCTTTCTGGAGGTCTTAAAGGAAGAGGGAGTTTGAACAGAAGCACTGAAAATTGCCTCTGTGAATCCCCAGGGGCCTGTGGTCCTTCAACCATGATCAATGAGACAGATACTTTAATAATGAAATCAGCAGGAGGGTTGCTGGGCAGCCTGCTTGTTTGAAAGTGTAACTAACATGTCTCTTGTCAGTGTAAGGCTTGGATCAGACGCCCCCACCATGCTCCTCATTCTGATCTTGCCTTCAGAAAGTCGGCCACCAACTGGGACCCTCTCAAGGCGTCCAATAATCCTTCCTTATGTTGGGGCCAACACCTAGACAGCGCCCAGCACCCAATGTCCAAGGATGGATTATCCTGGGGGGGGGGTCTTTTCTATTTTTGGCCTGGGGTTGAGTCATTTACAGCAAGATGAAGATCACACTTTAGCTCCGCATCTTTCTGAAAGTCCTCAGGGCTGTGCTTCAGGAGGGATTAATGCATTTTGTGTCAGCCAGTCATTTATTTCAAAAAGGAGTCTCCTCTTTCTTTAAATGTCACATCTTTCAATGCATATCTTTCCTGGCTGTTTTTAGGTCATGAGCCCTGACTATGTAGCCCAAAGCTTTCTTGTTACGCTTGGGTTAGATGGAGTTCTTCAGGGTGGGTTGGACAAGCAGGCGCTATTTTAGAGCCACAGTTCAGACTTGAACAATTAGAGGAAAGAAAACATTTTGTTGTGTGACGATTTATTATATGTAAAGGGGGAAGGGGTGGCAGTCTGGTATCCAAACGTAGTCCAGTTGGATTATCAGTAGTGTAAGGTACACTTTTTAAAGAAGAGATTTATTCTTATTATTTTGTTACTATGTGTACATCTGTGTTGGTATGTGAGTGTGGGTGCAGTGCACACAGAGGCCAGAAGAGGGCGTCATATCCCTGGAACTGGAGTGACAGGAGGTTGTGAGTCACTGTGTGGGTGCTGGGAATTGAACTCATGTCCTTTGCACAAGCAGCCAGTGCTCTTAACCACTGGGCCATCTCCTCAGACCCTAAAATGGGCTTTGTTTTGAATGAGGTCAGATGTAAATGCAAGTCTTTTCCAGAACCTCTTTTCTTTCTGCTTTAAGGAAAGCTGTAATGGTGCCTTCATCCATTCCTGGATAAGGCTCCCATCAACTTCCTCCAGTTTTGACGCAACTCTTTCTCCGGTGCCTTCAGAGTAGCCTTCACATGTATCTTAAAGGCCATCTCATGGATGGAAAAAGCTATGAACTGAGTTTGTGGATCTGGACTCAAGTGTTACTGGGATCCCAAGGCAGTTGTGTCTTGTGGGCCATGATTCCAGTTTACAGATAAATAATTTTAATAACTTCATAAAGAGCCTGTTGTTATTCCCAGACATGGCTAGAAGGGCCAGGTTTTAAAGCCTGCGTCCCAGATCCTTCTATGGAATTCTAAGCTCCCACCCCAACTGTTTTGTAAGATGTTGTGGCAGCAGAGGGAGATATGAGCTTCACCAGAGACACCCCAGTGTTTTGAGAGGACAAACCCGCTGCTCTGATGAGAAAAGGCTTTCGATCCAAAAGCCCTGTGTGCCTGCAAATCAAGCTTGCAGCGTAAACCCTCAGACCCCAATCTTGTGGATAGGACACTTTGCAGTGAATGGAGATGACAGTTTCAAGAACTTTGATACTTCTGGCCTCTGCCAGTGCTGCATACATGTAACACACACACACACACACACACACACACACACACACACACACACGCACGTGCGTGCACGTACACGCACATGCACGCGTGCATAAAATAAAAAAAGTGCCTTTAAGTGGGTTGAATGGCATCTTCAGAATGACATTGTACACCTGTTGTGTGCCAACACTCCAGAACAAAAGCAGAGTGAGTATGCCCCGCCCCCCCTACTGTAGCCCAGCTGTGGGAAACAGTCTATCATCTAGGGCAAGTGTCTATTGGTGCAGGGCATGTTCTCAACCATGTCCTGTGGCCAGAAGTTTCCAAAAGGAAGCTGTACCTTCCACCCAACCTTCTGATGAACTGATTAGTACTCAGTTCCTTGGAGAGGTTAGAATGATGCGGATCCAGAGGCTAATTATCATTTATTGTGGGCTATTTTTAGTCCTTACACAGGTCTACCTACCTCTGACATAAGATCCCTTTACTAAGAGATTAAACCCTTTCAGAATGTGCTAGCTTATCAAGAATCCCAGTTTCCACCAACTGAAAAGGTAGCGATGCCATCAGACAGCACGGAGGAGACCTAGAACTGACCTGACCCCTCTTGGCTTTATCCTGCCTGCCTATGTTTCCACCAAGGTATCTGAAAAGTCTTGCTCTATGCTTTTTCTTTGTTCTGTTGCTATGGAAACTGCGTCCACCTTAGAACATGGAATTTGGAGGAGCCAGAATGTTTTCCTGGCCGTGGTCACTCACAGAATAGACTGTCTCTTATCTCCTGTAAGGTGAGCCTCCTTGTGACAGTCCTCAGGTGGCAGCTGAGAAGACTAACCTTCAGCTATGCAGGGCCCCGGGGCTGAATCAGTAGCTCCTGCAGGCCCCCGGAGGGTTGTTTGAGGATTAAATATATTTCATGAGAAGGACTTCTCTCAGTAAACGCGTCTCAGATTTCTTCCTTTCAGCGTCTCTTGCCGATCAAGCCTGAAATACTTGCTTGCGAGCTCCTAAGATGCCCCGGAAAAATAAAATGAGTTTACTTCACTACAAAATTTGGGATTGGACCACCGGCCGTCAGTCAGGCACGCGTTGGAAGTGATTTGAAAATGAGATTTCGAAGAAAAGTTGTGGGGTTTTAGTCCCGTAAATCAAGAGTCTTTTATTGGAGTGCAGCCGGAATTAGTTCCTTATATGCAGTAACGGCCATTCTAACCTTCAAATACGTTCTAAAATTATACAGCTGAAAGAAATATGGTAACAGCCAAGTGCCGGCGCACGGCGGAGAAATATGCAAGGTGCGGGAAAAGGCTGATCATTCCTTTTGTAGTTTATTGTTGACGCAAACTTCCCTAATGCAGAGAATACTGGTGACTAAATACGAGGCCGAGATATGAAATAAATGAAGTTGAAATGAGTTCTCTTGTGCTTCTCACGGGGTAAGCGAATCAGAAACAAAAACAAACAAAACAAAACAAAAAAACCCCCAAACAGCAAGGATTCCCCTATATTTGCTCGAGTTCCCACCCAGGTAGCCACTCTGCACGCAGTCCAATCAATATTTCAATAAAAAAACCAATACAAACATATAGAGAAAAATAACCTGTCTCAATCACACACACACGCACGCACGCATGCCACCCAAACGTATCATTTCTTGACTCTAAGAGAACTAAGTAGCTTTTAAAAAGAATTCTCATTTGAGCGTTCGTGCGTTCCCAGTCGAGGCTGGCAAACTCCCCTGTTGGCCTTTGTACCACACAGTAGGTATGGCTGCAAGAAATTTAAATCTGAGCTGTAGACTACATGCCAGAGATGACTCTCTTGTTATCCAGTTATCAGTTATGATGGCTGTTCTTGGTTGTCAACTTGACTGCATCTGGAATTAACTAAAATCCGAACATCTGGGTGCACACCTGTGAGGAACTTTTTTTTTTTTTCCTAAATGAAATCATTTCAAGTGGGAAGACCCGCTTCTAATCTGACTCTTTTGAGGTGGGAAGGCCTGTCTTTCCATCTGAGCCATACTTTCTGTTGGCAGCCTATATGAAGAACGTGGAAGAAGGGGGTTGCTCTCTCTCTGCCTGCGTGCTGTCACTCTCTCTGGCAAGTCCATTCCTTCACTGACATTGGAGCCCACTTCTTTGGGATTCTAGCATAGACCAAAGATCAGCCAAGACCTCCAGTCTCCATGGACTGAATAATTACTGGATTCTTGGACCTTTTGCTGATAGGCAGAAATTGTTGGGCTAGCTGGACCACGCAGCCTGTAAGCTGTTCTAATAAACCCCACGTCGATATGGGATATGGGTATGAAGGAGTGTTCTCCTGAACAGAGCCCTAGAGGGGCATCCTTAGTGCTATCTTGTCAGAGCAGCACAGGTCAGAGAAGTCTGTCAATCATTGAAAGAAATGAAGCAAGTACTAGGGAGATGGCTCAGCCAATGAAAGGCTTGCTGGAGGACCTGAGTTCCAGCACGCCCCTCCCCCTCCCCGCCCCGAATCCTGGGAAGCAGAGTCGGCTCCTGCCTGCTCCCGAGGGTCACGTGATCCTCACTGGATCACCGCCACTAAGGGGCTTCCAGGATTACAGGAAGGGATGGAAGGCAGGGAGAGTACAGACCTTTGGGAGGAAACTTGGAACTTGCAAGCATTTCTAAACTATTAGGAGTGGTTTTCGTTTAGCATAAACTTCCTATAATTATTCAGTAGGTGGTAGTTCGCAGGACAAATTCCCTCCCTTGGTTAGAAACTAATTTTTTTTTTTTAATTAGATAGTTTCTTCATTTACATTTCAAATGCTATCCCCTTTCCTAGTTTCCTCTCCTAGAAAATCCCCTATCCCCTCCCCATCCCGCCCCTAATCCCCAACCCACCCACTTCCACTTCCTGGCCCTGGCATTCCCTTATACTGGGGCATAGAATCTTCGAAAGACCAAGGGCCTCTCTTTCCACTGATGGTCGACTAGGCCATCCTCTGCTTCATATGCAGCTAGAGACATGAGTCCCACCATGTGTTTTCTTTGATTGGTGGTTTAGTCCCAGGGAGCACTGGGGGTACTGGTTAGTTCATATTGTTGTTCCTCCTATAGGGCTGCAGACCCCTTCAGCTCCTCGGGTACTTTTTATAGCTCTTTCATTGGGTACCCTGTGTTCCATCCAATAGATGACTGTGAGCATCCACTTCTGTCTTTGCCAGGCACTGGCATAACCTCACAGGAGACAGCTATATCAGGGTCCTGTCAGCAAAATCATTTTGGCATATGTAATAGTGTCTGGGTTTGGTAGTTGTTTATGGGATGAATCACCAGGTGGGGCAGTCTCTGGATGGTCCTTCCTTCATTCTCAGTTCCGATCTTTGTCTCTGTAACTTCTTGCATGGGTATTTTGTTCCCCCTTCTAAGAAGGATCGAAGTATTCACACTTTCGTCTTCCTTCTTCTTGAGTTTCATGTGGGAACTATTTTTTTTTTAAATACATTTATCCTACAAGTATCTCTTGCAAAAAGAAAACCCCCCTAAACATGAAATGACATAAAAACACAGACATTGTCAGGTATGTGTGTTTGTGGCAGGAGAGTTGAACAGTCCTCTATTTTAGGGTACAAGGTCATCTCCCGACTCTGATCTTAGCATCCAGGAACAGATGCTGATCAAAGGGCCTCAGTCTTCATCTACCCACCCTCCTTCGATCCCCTGAGCCTGTTCCTGAGATGTCTGCAATCATTAAGAATTTGTAAGAAAAGATTTCCCCGAAATGTCGGGAGCAGATGCCTCTCTCGGAATGCTAAGTAGCCCATCCTGACATATGCCCTCAGACTGAGTCTTTAAAGCTTTGTGACAGTTATTGACAGGCACTCATTAGTTTGCAGGAGCTGCGTCTGCCCAGCGCAGGGCTAACCGCAGAGTCATCTGCTCCATCCGTCTCCTCATGCTGTCCGTTACAGGAAGATGGATTCCCTTTCCGGCCACCACAGTGTTTGCTCCTGGTTCACCTTGAAGACCACTCTCTGCCTTTTGTCTTGCTGGGTGGATCTTGAGAAAAGAAGATCAACATTTGAGGAGTTTGGAACTCGGGCAATTGGCATACAAGCCATGAATTGCTGGGGAGGACCTGGCCAACACACCCTAAGGAAGAAAGGGCTAAGGAAGCAGTGCTTGCTGGTCTTCTGTCAACTTGATACACATACTAGAGTCATCTGAAAGGAGGGGACCTTAATTGAGAAAAATGCCTCCATAAGATCAGGCCGTAAGGCATTTTTCTTAATTAGTGACTGTTGCGGGAGTGCCCACCTCATGGTGCCAGGGAGGGTGGTGCCATCCCTGGGCTGGTGCTCCTGGGTGCTATAAGAAAGCAGGCTGAACAAGCCATGGGGAGCAAGCCAGTAAGCAGCATCCTTCCATGGCCTCTGCATCAGCTGCTGCCTCCAGGTTCCTGCCCTGCTTGACTTCTTTCAATGATGAAGTGTGAGCTAAGTAAATCCTTTCCAAGTTATTTTTTTGGACATGGTGTTTTGATGAAACTAGAGAAACTTTAACTAAGGCAGAAGGATTGGGGGGAGTTTGGGACTTTGGGGTAACCCAAAACAAAGTGCACATGTGTAATGAAGTATCCACAGCAGGGTAGATCTGCGGGGAGGGCAGGACAGCCTCAGTGGTTATGCTAGGAAAAGAGACAGGATGACAGGATTGCTTGAGGGATCTAGGTGTGTAACTCCTGACTGCACAGTACTTCGCCAGCCCCTCATCCCAGCTTGTCACTCATTGCATACACCGCTCAGCTCAACATCGCTCTCGTGGCCATCTCCCTTCAAACGTTGCCCAGGAGCAATGATCTCTTTCCAGGGCCTGAAACACTTGTCATTTCTTTATTTTTGTCTCCATTTCTTCTTATTGTTGTTAAGATTAACCAATAACCTACAACCTGGTTTAATGTGGAGGGGAAGAATGTGTCCCCTCCACTTTATGTATGGCCGGAGGAATAATGAGTGCTGGAGACACAGAGTGTCAATAAAAGGAGAAGTGAGGACACAGGAAGGATGTTTCAAGAGAGACAGTAGCCATAAGCCAGGGACTACAGGCAACCCTTGGATGACTGGAAATAGAGAAAGGGCAAGGGAACGGATTTTCCTATGGGTAGATGGCAAAAAGCCCTGCCTTCTATAGGCAAGCAGCCCCACGCTCCAAACGCACATCTTTTCGTTCTTAGTGTTTTGAGACAGCGCCAGAATACAAGGGATGTGCAGGAATGTGGAGGTGTGTACAGGGGTGGGGCCGAAGAGAAAGGAGAGGTTTTCAATTGCTTTACCCACCCTCTCCCATCATCCCGTCCCCGTTCAGATTTCCTTGATATGTCATTTTCCACCGAGTCTTTCTTCTATAGGGGCCTCAGACTGTCTTTTTTTAATTTTTTTTTTTAATATTTATTTATTGTGTACGGTGTTCATCTGCTTGCATGTTTGCCTGCGTGCCAGAAGAGGGCGCCAGATACCATTACAGATATTACAGATGGATGTGAGCCACCCTGTGGTTGCCTGGAATTGAATTCAGGACCTCTGGAAGAGCAGCCAGTACTCTTGCCCTCTGAGCCATCTTTCCTGCTCCCCACCCTCCCCCGACACACACACACACACACACACACACACACACACACACACACCTTGTAGACTGTCTTTGTCATCTCTGCAACTTGCTACTCTGAGCTTGGGGTGAGGGCAGCGCTTTGTGTATGCGGGTGAAAAGAGTGGGGATGGGTTCGCTGCATGGACAGCCAGTGACAACGCTTTAAGATACAGCCCGTGTTGCGAGCATTCTCGCTCCCTCTGGCAATTTCTCTATTATCTTTCTGGAACGCTGCTAACATCCTTACCCCTTAGCTCTCCTTGTTCTCATTTTTCTGTTGGATTTTATTTTATCTTTCAACATTTGTTTATTTTATACGTTTGAGTGTTTTTTTGCCCGGGTAGTCTGTGCACCATATGCATGCAGTATCCGTGGAGACCAGAAGAGGGCGTCAGATACCCTGGAATTGGGGTTATAGGGGATTATAAGCCCAATTTTGGGTGTTAGGAATCAAATCCCGGTCGTCTGCAAGAGCAGCCAGTGACCCACCTCTCCTGTCTCCAGCTTGCTTGCTTTCTTTCTTTCTTTCTTTCTTTCTTTCTTTCTTTCTTTCTTTCTTTCTTTCTTTCTTTCTTTCTTTCTTTCCTTCCTTGCTTCCTTCCTTCCTTCCTTCCTTCCTTCTTTCTTTCTTTCTTTCTTTCTTTCTTTCTTTCTTTCTTTCTTTCTTTCTTTCTTTCCTTTCCGTATGTATGTATGTATGTATGTATGTATGTATGTATGTATATATGTATGTATGTATGTATATTTATTTAGAGACAGGGTCTCACTAACTGGAGCTCGCTGATTCAGCTAGACTGGACAGCTGGGGAGCCTCCTGTCTCTGCACTCTGCACTGGGGTGATAGACACACCAGCACATCTATTTTTTTCCACAGTTGCTAGGAATCTGAATTCAGATCCTTGCTTGTGTGGCAAGCACTTCACTGACCCATCTCCCCATCCCCTTCCTTCCTTCCTTCCTTCCTTCCTTCCTTCCTTCCTTCCTTCCTTCCTTCCTTCCCTCCTTTCTTCCTTTCTTTCTTTTTTTTTTTAAAAAAAACTGTCTTTGAAATATTAAAAAAATTATTCTGTATATTATGGTGATTTAACATCTTCAAGCCTCAGTCTGGGGACAGGAGAGAGGAGTCCCTGGGTCTGGCCAATTCTGAGAGATATCAAAGGGCTCAGCTGGGAGCCCTAGAGGTGAAAAAAAAAAAGCAGCTCAAAGCCTCAATTTCCCTAATGTGCATTTCCTTTGTTGAGCTTGACCTATTATTCCTACCTAGCCCCAAGAAAACCTGTGACCCACACACTCTCTCTGGAACCACCAGTCAAGTGCTGTGACCCACACACTCTGTCCTGAACCACCAGTCAAGTGCTGTAGGTGGCTGTGACTTCTGTTTTCAGGTGCTGTATATTTAACTTTGTTTGCCCTCTCTAGGGCTCAGCCTATCTGTCTGTCTGTCTATCCATATATATATACATCATCTATCTTATATATCTATCCACACATCTATTTGTCTGTCTTCCCCTCCCTCCTTCCTCCTTTCCTCCCTTCCTCTGAGATTGGGTGAAATATGTTCCCATTTAGCCCAGGTTGGCTACAAGTTTACTATGTGTAGTGGTTTGAACATGCTTGGCCCATGGAAAGTGGCACTATTAGGAGGTGTGGCCTTGTTAGAAGAAGTGTGTCACTGTGGAGGTGGGGTTTTAAGGGTTCAGATACATGCTTCAGTCTAGCCAGTATGACACTGTCCTCTCCTGGCTACCTGTGGAATAGAGTGTCTTAGTTAGGGTTTTACTGCTGTGAACAGACGCCATGACCAAGGCAACTCTTATAAGGATAACATTTAATTGGGGCTGGCTTTCAGTTCAGAGATTCAGTCCCTTATCAACAAGGCAGTAACATGGCAGCATCCAGGCAGGCATGGTGCAGGAGGAGCTGAGAGTCCTACATCTTCATCTGAAGACTGCTAGGAGAATACTGACTTCCAGGCAGCTAGGATGAGGGTCTTAAAGTCCACACCCACAGTGACACACCCACTCCAACACGGCAACACCTTTTTTTTTCTTTTTTCCTTTTAATTATTTTATTAGATATTTTCTTCATTTACATTTCAAATGTTATCCCGAATGTCCCCTATACCCTCCCTCTACGTTTCTCCCCTACCCACCCACTCCCACTTCTTGGCCCTGGCATTCCCTTCTATGGGGCGTATAACATTTGCAAGACCAAGGGGCCTCTCTTCCCAATGATGCCTGAATATGCCATCTTCTGCTACATATGCAGCTAGAGAGACACGAGCTCTGGGGGTACTGGCTAGTTCATATTGTTGTTCCACCTATAGGGTTGCAGAC
>NC_034612.1:17275353-17289977 GCF_900095145.1 Mus pahari | reverse complement strand
AGGATGTGGAGAAAGAGGAACACTCCTCCATTGCTGGTGGGATTGCAAGCTTGTACAACCACTTTGGAAATCAGTCTGGTGGTTCCTCAGAAAATTGGACATAGTACTACCAAGGATCCAGCAATACCTCTTCTGGGCATATACCCAGAAGATCTTCCAACTGGTAATAAGGACACATGCTCCACTATGTTCATACCAGCCGTATTTATAATAGCCAGAAGCTGGAAAGAACCCAGATGTCCCTCAACAGAGGAACGGCAACACCTTCTAATAGTGCCATTCCCTGGGCAAAACATATACAAACCATAACGCAGTCTTCTCCCGGCTGTCTTCAGCTCAAGGTGTAGAACTTTCAGTGTCTCCTGTACGTGGCCATGATTCTTGCTATGATGATAATGAACTAAACCTCTGAAACTGTAAGCCAGCCCAAACTAAGACACTATGTATTTGAGGATGACCTTGAACTTCTGATCCCTCTTCCTCTTCCTTCTGAGTGCTGGGGATACAGGTGTGCACCACTGTGCCTAGTTTATGTCATACGAGGGATAAAACCAAGGTTCACGCATGTCCAGGAAACACCCTACCCACAGAACCATATTCCCCAGTTAGTAATTATTTTCTCTTGCTATGGCCACAGCTGAACCCCCTTCTCAGAAGAGAGCACAAAGCAGTTCATTTTCATAAAAGACCATCATTTTAAAACTCCATGCACTTGAATACAAATATTAATGAGTTTTTCCTTCAGGTTTCTTTTTCTTTTTATGCCTGGTCTTTTTTTTTTTTCTTTCTGATTCTTTTTCTCTTTAATCTTTGCCTTTTCTTTTGACACATGATATTTGAAGTGGGTGCCCCAAGAGTGAAGTGGGGGACTGTAAGCCTGGAGGACTTAGGATTCCCGAAAGATGCCCTTCAGGGATAGCCCTGGGTCATGTGGAGTCCTTGAGGGATGGGCCTGGGTCGTGTGGAGCCCTTCAGTGTGATAGTCTTGGGCTGTGTGGAACAGACAGACTTTTTGTATTCTTACTTTCTTCCCTTTTCCAGGCTTGCTAGTCTTCAGAGAGGCATCCTTGTCCCCGTGGGAGTTTGCAGCTCAGGAGAGGGTTCTTTCAGCTGTTTGCACGGTGAGCATGGTGGTCTGGCGCGGTGCTCCAGGCATAGCCCACTGCTCGGCTGGTGGACTTAGGAGGCATAAATCCTGATCCATTTCCTTAACTGTTCATGGATTCTGAGAAAACCATTACCAGGAAAACCCTCAGCCTCTTTGGAGGGCAAGGGAGGGAAGAGCTTGCTCTGTCGTAAAGGAAGTGAGGAGACGATCTCAGCTTTGGGGGAATTATTTTCCAAACCCCCCCTCCCGATTTCTGCACTTTTGATGTAACTGCCCGTCAGGTTCTCGAAGGCCAATGGGTTCAGCTGAGGTGGTTGTACAATCAGCTGTCCAGGGTCACCATACACTTACCTCTGTTCCCCCCCCCCCCCCGATTCTAATGCCCTCAGTACTGTAGATTCCACATCCCCTCTCACATCTGCTTTGTCCTTCTCAGTGACTTCTTTTGATCCCTTTAAAAGTATCATTTCCAGGGAGAGGGAGATGCTAGCTTTTTGTGTCTGTATTGTTGTGGGGGTTGAACCCACATAGGGTGTCACAAATGCAAGGTGAGCGTGCCTCCTACCACGGAGCCACACTTCCTGCTGCTTAGGGGATTTCGGACAGGAATTCAGGATGAGCAGCTATGCCTGTTGTGGATAGCCCTGGTGCTGTTTGTATTTCGATGCTAATTCCGCTTCCCCAAGACATGCTGCCTGGGATGAGGAGTGAATCCTGTACTCAGGACTTCATGTGAACCTTCAAATGAATAAAGAAACGAATCACTAGGTGAGTAGGCGGGACTTCCAGGTCGGACACAGGGACTCCAGAGGCAGAGAAGAGGAGTGGGCTTTTGGACAGGAAGGACTACGGAGCAAAAATTGTAGGTTGAGGAGATCCCCGGTTCCGGTAGCGGATCCATGATCTAACTTAGAATGGCTTACTATCAGGATGCTAGTTGCTGCACCCAACGATTCTAAACTAAGACTGTGTAGTGTTGTCCTTCACACTGCCACTTGACCGAGTTCCAGAGAAGGGTACAGTGCAAAGCGTGGGTTTGCAAGAAGCGCGCCCCAAAGGGCTCCAGGGAATTTGGAAGAACAGGGCTGGTGTGGCAGTGACCTGTCATGGGAACTTAGCGAGCTGTGTGGAGAGATTTTGGAGCTCCAGTCAGAGTCTCTACGAGATGAGAACAAGGCCCGCCGGTGTCTTGTTAGCATGGATTACATTTTTAACATTTCCTGCTACATATACCCAGTTATGGGGTTAACTGATTGTATTGTGAGGGACCAATTTAGTATCTGCCTATCAGCTATCTATCTGCCTGTCTGCCTGTCTGCCTGACTGTCTATCTATCTATCTATCTATCTATCTATCTATCTATCTATCTATCTATCTATCTATCTATCTAGATCTATCTCTCCCTCCCTCTCCCTTCCCCTTCCCCCTCCCTCCCCTCCCCCTCTTCCCTCTCTCCCTCTCCCTCTCTCTCTCCCTCCCTCCCTCCCTCTCTTTCTGAGATATGGTGAAATATGGTTCCATTTAGCCCAGGTTGATCACAAGTTCACTGAGTATCTGAGGGATGACCTTGAACTTCTGCACCTCCTGAACATTGGGGTTACATCCCTCACAAAAGCTGTGTCAAGGGTACTCAACAGGCAGCACTATGCAATGGTTAGGGGATTTTTCTCTCTGGAATTTCTTAACCATTTCTGCCCCCTCCCCAACTCTAACACATCCGTTCAGCCTTGGATAAACGTCTTACCTGTCCCTGCATCTATGTCTTTCTCTTATAAAATAAAGAGTGGGAGTCACCTGCCTATTCACAGATTTTACTGAAAATTAATAAGAAAAACATGACACACTGGCCAGGCGCCAGGTTTAAGTGTGATTAGACTCCAGGTGGGCAGGCGGCTGCAACTGGAGTTTACAAGCATCTGGCCAAATTTTATCACCAAACAAGTCGGGTGGGGGTGGGGGTGGGGGTGGGAAGACTGGCCGGGGGCCTTCATTTCCTGATTTCTCTTCCATTCACTCCTGTCCCTCCCCTGGCAGGTGCGGCAGATGTATCGTCTTTGTTTTATGGCTCTGTTTTCCTTGGTTGGTGTCACACCATTAAATCAAATGCACATCCTGGCCTTTGGAACTTCACAAGGCTGGAGACTGTAATATCCAAGGTAGATGGTTGAGGGCAGGGGCAGTCAAGGCTGAGAGTGAGACCCACTCGAGAAGGCAGACTCAGGGGTCAAATGGTTATTGATCTCAAGGGCCATTGGCATTTCCTTCATTCAGACTCCAGATGCCTCTGTGCTGTGGCTTCTTCCTGAGTCTTTTTAGTATATACATATATATATATATAATATATATATATATTATATATATATATATATTATATATATGCATGTGTATTTTTATTTTTTTTGAAGTTCAAATATAATGACATCATTTGCCCCTTTTCCTTTCTTGTTACATATGTAACGTTCTTGTTACATATGTGTGTATATTCCTAAATGCATAAACACAACCTGCTCTGTCCAGATAGGGTCACTTGTGCTTTCAGGGGTGACGTCAGGGGTGACCACTTGGTACTTGATAACCAGTTGGCATGCCCTTCCCCAGGGAAGACCATTTCTCCTGCTTGCACATCCCTTAGTCACCTGCAGTTCTCTGTGTAGGGTTGAAGCTTGGCTGGCTTCCCTTCACCCCCAGTAGCCCGTCTGCGGTTGTACCCGTTTACCCCATGCTTGGGCAGCCTCGGAGGACTTGAGACTTTAATGGATGTGGCTTCCGATATTTCTAGGAGCCTCAATCTCACAGTAAAGCTCAACGGCCTGAACCCAGACTTCACGAGCAGCCATGGAGAAGGGCATTTTGAGTAGGGTGAGCTCCCGTGCTGTCTTGGGTTAGAGGGAGGTTTGTGTGATGTTTGGGGGGCAGTGGGGGGGCAGTTCTCTGGTGCCTTTCTGTGTGCTCCACTGAAAGCTGAGGCTCCTCTGGGCTTAAACAAAACAAACAAACAAACAAACAAACAAAACAACCTAGTTTATCTGATCAAAGCCAGGAGACTATTTTAACAACCCAGAATGGATGCCACCCCGTCTCTACCTCATCTTTTATCAGTATATCACGCTGCCTCTTTCTCTCTCATCTGTCATCTATATTAACTACTTCGTCTTACATCGACTGCCCCCCTCCCCCATTTTCCCTCTTCCTATCTTCCCCCACTGGTCTCATTTACCCAGTTCCTTTGTTTACTAATTTTATTCTCATCTTTGCATTTGTCTTAGTTTATTATGACTATTATTGTGGGTTTGTGTGTGGAAGAGTGAGCATGCACTGTTCTGTGTAGAGGACGACTTCTGGGAGTTAGGATCAACAGGAAACTAGTACAAACCTTGGCTGAGTGGGCCTGCACTGACTGCCCAGATGGTATTTCTAAGACGGAAAGAAAGGTGACTTGAGAGCAGTCCTGTTCAGCCAGCACTGACAGAGTTCAGTGTTTGCTACTATATGTTTGCATATAAAAATTATATTATTTTGCATATAAAAAATTATTATTTTATATGTGTGCATGCAAATGAGGCTACCTTTGTGCCGGTTGTCGTGGTAAGTCACTAAATGCAAATGAGTGTTGATGTTTGCACCAATCACAGCAGACCTCACATGCAAATGAAGCTTTGTGCTTTTACCAATCACAGCAGACCTCAATGCAAATGAAGGCTTGCGTTTGCACCTATCAAAGCTTGCCTCTCTAGCCCCAGTCACACCAGGGGAAGTACTCCCTCTGGTCTAGGTGGAGGGTAATGGAGAATTCATGGAGGCTTGTTATAGCAAAGAGCTTAGTGGAAGTTGAAACAGTCTAGACTGGAGCCCTGTCTGCAGGAGCTGGAGCAAGCAGCCGGCATCCCTGTGCAGCTTCCCCAGGGTACCATGGAGTTCTGCATTCCTGATGCTGGCATAAGGGTAGTCAGGGTAGGCTGTATGATTGACAGTTCTTTTAAAAAGCTCAAGGCAGCCAAGGCACTACAGAGAGCTTCCGATAGCTACTAGCTAGGACATCACATGCCCCACCGTGTCTCTGCTTATTTATAGGAGAATGGACAATAGTAGTGCTTTGGGCAGAAATGTAGTGATTTGTAAAGTATCCTTGTGTTTTACCTATTAATATTTTGAGACAGCATCTTTCATTGGCCTGGGGGTTTACAAACCACGATGTCTGCCTGGTGAGCCCCAGGGATTCCCTGCGTCCACGTCTCCAGTGCTGGGATTCCGAGCATATGCCATCATCTCTGGCATTTTCACGTGGGTTGAACTTGGGTCCTTACACTTGAACGGCCATCAGCAAAGACTCATCTCTGAACTTGGAAGGAAGGGGAAGAAGCAGTTGGAGACCGAGGCTGCTTAAGGGTCCTCAGCAGTTTGCAAAGCCTGCCTGACCTTCAGAACTCATTAAGCTCCACAAACTGCCCTCTTGCTAGACCCCACCCTGGCCTCAATGGCTGTGTCTCCCAGGATGGAGCCTGCATTTGTAGTCTGAACAATAACACCAGATTTGATTTTTTTTTTTTTTTTTTTTTTGATAAGGACTATGGAGAAGTTTCGCTCAATGGCTGAAGCCTGCAGAGGGAAGATATTTATCAAATTAATTTCCCAGGCTTTGTTCCGGTAAAAAAGAATCAGCTGATGCTTCAAAGAATGTTAAACTTCTAATGCAAAGATCCCCCCCTCCCCCTGGTTTTTCTTTCCTGCTCAGTTTCTCAACTACAAAAATTAAATACAGCAGGGATAGACTGATCATGGATAGACTGATCATGGCTGATCCGATGCATCGGGGCTGCAGCTGATATTCAAGGAAACACAAACCTGGGATTGGGGGCTCATCGTTCTGAGACGTGCAGCTTGATGGTTCACACAATGAGGCCGAGGTCACACAGATCACAAGAAGTCACTGTGTGTGTGTGTGTGTGTGTGTGTGTGTGTGTGTGTGACACATAAAACTGGCTTTTCTAATGAACCTTGGTAGCCTGTGTCTTCCCTGTGGAATCTCAAAGGTGCTCAGAGTGAATTCTGCTCTCCTGGCACTAATGGGGCTGGGGGTGGTGGTGGTCCCCATTAGACAACGAGCTCAAACGTTTGTCTCGTGTAAATGCTGCCTGGTCTAGAATCACTCCATTCTCCAGGGCCCCAAACCATTCCTACCAGTCCACAGATCGATGACCATCCAGCTTCATGGAGCATTAGTGCAAAGTCTGTGATTGTGCAAAGCCAGGCTGCCTTCTGTGATCCTATACGCCTGAACTGTGTCACCTTACGACCGACCTGACTGCTTTCTAGACTGGGCGTGTTTTTGCCCTCCTTCACCTGGCTCAGGATGGAGTTTAGCATCAGCCATGTAGGAAGGAGGGGCAGAAGCTTCAAGGTTAGGAGCTCTCCAGGGCTGGGCTTTCAAAGCTCCACTAACCATGGGAAAGGCTCAGCACTCCAGGAAGTGTCTGCAGAAAGTGTCTGGGCACGAAGACTCCATAGTGCCTGTAGTTGCAGGCATTGACAGTCGTAGCATACTCAGAGTCAGATCAGGCCTGAATTGTAAGTTGCAGTAGCAAAATGATAAAGAAGAGAAATTCTGCCTAGAGAAAATTATTGTTTGGAGCTGCAAATACACACACACACACACACACACACACACACACACTAATCTGAGAAGAATCAGAGAGTCCGAGAATGTCTATGGTTTTTTCTTTTAGAAAAAAAAATGATATTTTAGAAATGTTAAAACATTTTGTATATTTCAAGAATAACGCATTCAACTTCCGAGAACACCAGTCTGAAGCCGTGTGGGGCTCAGCAAAGCAAACCCATACGTTTGAACTTGTCTCCTATGTGAGGGTGCACATGGCAGTTAATGACATTTCCACAGGAGGTGGAGGTGACATGAAAAGTCACTGATTCACACCATCCAGTAGTCACTTCTGGGACCACGAGGCAGCTCAGTGAGTCCAGGGCCTGCTCTGCAAACAGGAGGACCTGAGTCAGATCCTTATGCCCACATAAAAAGCCAGACAACTTTATGGGGAAGGACGGAAGAGAACCCAAGAGGCTTCAACTCTACACAGAGAACTACAGGCAACTGAGGAATCCTGAGAGTGGGAGAAACAATCTTCCCCAGTGAGAGCACACTGATTGGTTAATGGTCAGCTCTGAAAACCACACATACATGTAACATTATATGGACTGAGCAGGTTATAGTTAGGAATATATAGTTAGGAATATATAGATAGGAATATATAGTTAGGAATATATAGTTAGGAGTATGTATATATATGCATATATATGTGTATATATATGTTGTGTGTATGTGTGCATATTTAAATATATGTGATATTTTTAAACATAATTAAATATGTGATATATTTAAACATATTTAAATATATATATGCATTTAACAATAATTAATAGAAAAAGAAGCCACGAGTTTGAGAGAGGATTGTGGGTGTACCTTTCAGTATATGTGTGTGTGTGTGTGTGTGTGTGTGTGTGTTGTAGAGGAAAGAACGAAAGAACTCAGGGCCTTGTGCATGCTAGGTGAATCCTTTGCCTACTGGGCTACATCTCCAGCCTAGAGATGGTGTCTTTTCATAGTCTACTATAGAATTCTCCATGATGCCGGCACACTAGCGCAACCAAAAAAGACACGCGCAGAGTTGGAGAGATGGCTGAGCAGTTAAGAGCATGAGCACCTCTTGCAGAGGCTCTGGGTTTAATTCCCAAACATATACAGGGCGGTTCACAACTCACAGGAACTCTAGTTCCAGGTGCCCCCTTCTGGCCTCCACTGGTAACTGCATGTATGTACACATGGAACTCTTCACACAATCAGCAGGTGCTTGACTCTTACAAGCCAAGCACCCAGAAGAGGGGGCGCTGGGCGGTGGAACCCCTATTTTGGGTGGACCAACACAAGTGTCTCCACACTCACTCTCAAGCTCTCCTCCGCTTCCTCTGCCTGGGGAATCTTCACACCTTGGAACCAGGAACACCGCCGTCTTTCCAAAGCCTTTGTTTTTGCCTTGTTCTTGCTGAAGCCACCAGCAGAGATGCCCTAGAGGTCAGAGTGCATTCACTCAGGTTGACATGTCAATACCACACATCACGGTAGAAGAGGGAGAAGAACTTCAGAGGGCCAGAAACTGACCATGCGTCAGTGAGTCAACATCTACAGCATGAACCCTGGTCACCCTCTCAGAAGCAGCAGCCCCTGATGGGAACCTCCTGACTGGAAGCAGCCGTGGTCTCTACTCCGCCACAAGAGGGGGGCAGGCTAGACCTGGGTGAGAAGCTTTGGTAAGGTCGGGCGAGCCTGCTGAAATGGCTTGCTTCTCTGGACCACAAGGCACGTGCCAGGACCCAGCCCTTAGTCCTCACCCTGCCAGTCTCTGTTCTTCCATATCAGAGACCCAATGTTCCCAGATCCACCAAACAGCAGCTGGAGCGGGAAGGAAGGCAGAGAGATGAACTCAGTGTCCCAGGACACTGGCAGCATGGATCCAGTGAGGTGGCACTGAGGGGAGCGGGGACACACCTTCCGCCAAGGATCAAGCGGTGATGATGTCACAGACAAACATAATGAAAAAAAAAAAAAAAAAAAAAAAAAAGGCGTGCGTGCGGTGTTTTCCCATCCTGATGTCATGAGCTTCCTCTGCGGCGATTCTGCGCAGATGAGCATTCCAGCTATTGACGGTACAGATCACGCTGTAGCCATGGCAGATGGGCTCGTGCGCTGCGAGGAGGGTGGTGAGGAGTCCTGTGTCCGCGTAGCCCATCCTAGTGTCCTCTGCAGGTGTCCCTTGGGTGTGGCAAGGCTCTGTGAATGGTCAGAGGGTGAAGCTCCTGGACACATTCACCCTCTTCTATACTCATTGATTATTTCTGTCTAATCCTCCTGGCCCAATAGGTCAGCCCTAATCGGGGCTCAGATCACAGACGCAGTATAAACAGTTCTGTTGGTACACGGAGATTTGTGCTAATTGCGAGGCTTAGAGGCATGCACGGCCTTTGTCTTCAGCCGACCCTCATTAGCCCGTGTCCACAATTCCTCTTCCCAGTGCCCCCGCAGATCTTACCAATGAGGCAGTTTCCCTCTGATTATCACAATAAATTGAAAATGAAGTTATCGCGGAGCCAGGAAGAGACATTCCTGAACAAGCCATCAAACGTACCCCTCCCGGTTTCATTCTGTGAACTCTCCTCTAAGGATGGCTTGTGGGCAGGGTGCAGGCTAATGGGGTTGAGAGTTTGTGAACGGAAACTAAGGAAGGAACTAATGTTTGCAAAAGGGAGAATATGGCTGTCACCTGGGCTCCTACCTCAACCCAAGGATTATAGAATTTCTTATGTTCATCAGCCAGCCAAGATCCGGTTAAAAACAAAAGATTGCAAATAACACACATTTATTCTTTTTATATATTGTTTTATCTTTATTAATTTGTGCATGTGCATGCATGCATAACTGTTTATCTGTGTGTATTGTGCATGTGTGTGTGCATGCATGTGTATGCATACATGTGTGCATGTGTGTGTACATGCATACAATGTGAATATGGACCCTAGACAGCAACAGGGTGACCACTCTCCAGTATTCCTTGGAGACAGCATCTCTCACTGAACCTGGAACTGGGCAGAGTGTGAGAAAGCCCCATGGTACTCTCTCTCTGCTCCCACCATGCTGCGGTTACATGCTCACCCACAACCGTATCATCATTTTGGGATCTGGGGATTTGAACTCAGGCCCTCCTGCTTACCCAGATGGCCCTCTTAACTCCTCATGCACTTGGGAACCTCTCCTTTCTATGCCATATAAGTTCTCACCATGCAAGAGAGAATTAGCAAATAAATCTGAATTACTCACTCTCCTTCCACAGAGATCATTATATACATTTAAAACTCAGGAGGCCCAATAACCCTGGGAATCCCGGGCCACTTGAAAACACTCCCACATTAGCTATTGTTACATACCAGAGACAAAATGCCCAAAGGAGACAGCTTAAAGGAAAGCAAGGTTTATTCTCGCTCATGGTTTCCGAGGGTTCTCACCTTGTGATGGAGGCCGCTCCCTGATTGCAGGAGCACCGCAGAGAGAGGAAAACCACTGTGTGGTCTTTCTCATTCCCTCCTTTAATGCTATGACTTGGGGTGGTGTCTCCACACTCAGGGCACGTCTTCCCTCTTCCTCTCTGGAGAGACCCTCAGGCATGCCCCAGGTGTGATTGTTGGTCCAGTGAGGTTGTTAGGGGAGATTGAGTGTCACTTTGTCACAGAAGGCCTCTTAGGCAGAGATTTGCAGATGTTTCTGGCTAAGCCACAAGAGATAGGCTTACTTTTAAAGATGTAACGTTTAATCACTTTTCTTAAAAACAAAACAAGACATGACGAAGCAAAACAAAAGAAGGCTTGACAAAACCAAAAACCAACCAACAACACCTAATAAGGGTCTGGTGAGATGTCTCAGGGGTTAAGAACAAGTCCTCCCTTTGCAGAGGACCTGAGTTCGATTCCCAGAACCTACACCAGGTGACTTACAACTACCTTGAAGTCCGGATGGGGATTCTATGTCTGTGGCCTCCATGGACACTACACCCACATCCACAAACTTGCAGGCATACACATAATAAAAAATAAAGTAAATCTTAAAAGAGAACCAACTTATCTTTAGAATAATGTGAGAAAAATAGGGCATATTATAGCTAGGAATTAAAATGTTCATTGTGGTTTTCCGTGGAACAAGAAATAGCTGTAACAAATTTACATGAAGGAGTGTAGCTTCGAAAACTATTTTCCGAAAAGGACTCACTATCCTGTCAGGACTTCATTAATCCAAGGTTTATGAAATAGGTAATATTTCAAAATTGTAAAACATAAAATAGGCTCAGACATCCGGCATTTGCATATAAATAGAAAACTCGGATCTACACTGCTAGGAAAAAAAATTATTTTCTACATTTTTCATACAATTTTCACTAAATTAGCCTTTAAAAATGTCCTTGTCGCGTAGATTGATTTTTTACTTTCTATTTAAACAATAAAAATGAAATTTTTTTTCCCCCTGCAAAGAAACGGCTGCACGAGATGTATCAAGGCAAACTTCCTGACTAGAGCGCTAGATAAATGTGAAGTGCAGGGGACTCCTGTAATGATTATGTCCTCTCACTTTACCACACTCACCCTTGGTCCCTGCCATCTATCCAACCCATACGGGCCCTGGGAGACAGCTCTCTCTTCTTCCTCCAGAAGGACTCTCCTGGGTATTTTGGGGAGAGACCAGCATCATATTCTATCCATGTTGAATCTTCTTTCCTTCCTTCCTTCCTTCTTTCCTTCCTTCCGTCTTTCCTTCTATCCTTCTTTCTTCTTCTTCTTCCTCCTCCTCTTTTTCCCCCTTTCTTCTCCATTTTGGAGACAGGGGTTTCTCTGCGTAGCCTTGGCTGTCCCAAAACTTAACTCTGTGGACCAGGCGGGCCTTGGACTCAGAGATCTGCCTTCCCCTTCCTCCCGAGTGCTGGGATTAAAGGTGTAGACCAGCATGGCCTGGCTTTACACTGAACACTTCTATCTCACTCCCTGGAAGATGTGGTTGGCCCCTCCCTTCCCATGCCCCGCCACATCTGCAACGACGCTCTGTCTCTGCTGTGGGCTTGGACAACAGGAAACCACACAAGTGACTTGTGGCTTGTTCTGTGGATCGGATTCCAGCACTGAGGGTATGGGGGTGGGGTGGGGTGGGGCTCCACCTCCTTTGTGTTGCCTGAGAACTTCTCTGAAGGCCTGGGAGAGAACTGGCTTATGCCTCCATTCACACTCTTGCCAGAATTGGTTCTATGTCGCTGTAGGTCTGTGATCATTTCACCGTTGCTGTCAGGATGAGACCCTTTCGGCTTAAGCCACTCGTATCTGCTCAACTGGAACCCAACAGTGACATACGGAGCCTCTTCTGGGCTTTAGCTCTCTCCTTTCCCCTCTGCCCATCCTCCCCCATCTCCTCCTTTTGCATCCCTCCTCTCCTCTTCCCAGTCTATCATCTATATAACTCTATGAATCACCCTTCCTGCCATTCATGGCCTCTACTCACAGGCGTTCAAGCTTAACATGTGGGTTAGGGAATCCTTTTACCTAACTTGGAAGGGTCGTATCCTGAAAGGGCAGCAGATACCACACCCCTGCTCACATCTTCTAAGTTCAACCCAACTAACACAGCTGCCTTAATGGTGGCTGTCAGTAATCCCAGCCCTCCGGAGGCAGAGGCAGGTGGATCTCTGAGTTGGAGGCCAGCCTGGTCTACAAAGTGACTGGAGAGCCGCTGGTCTTCAGTCTACATCAGAATCCCGAAGAAGTTGGATTTAATACCAGCTGTCGCAACAGAATGGGTGAACTTGTCAGCGAGAGTGAAGGTGAAGAGGCAAAAAGCAAAGCCTTGCTTCTTCTATGTCCTTTACATAGGTTGCCAGCAGAAGGTGTAACTCAGGACTAGGGTGGGTCTTCCTGCTTCAAGTAATCTGACTAAGAACATCTCTCCCTAGTGTGTCTAGAAGCTTGGGTTTTAGTTGATGCCAGGTGCATTTGATAACCAAGATTAGCTGCCACAGAGAACAGCCACCCCTTTCTATGTCCTCAGTTTCAGGTGACAAACAGCCCTACAGCCCTGGGTGCCTTTGATTGGGAATCTATCCCCAATAGAAGAAAATGATTTTCTTAGTCTCTCAACCCAGTTCTGCCTTTGCCATGGACAGCTCACTGCTCAGCCCTGCCTGTCCTTGGGGGTTGGGGGTGAGTTGGCTCACAGTCAACAATACAGATTCCAGGAGCAGTTGAGAAATGCTGCAGCAAGCTCATCTGAGCACTGCTGCCACCCCCTTTCATCCCTTCCACCCACGTCTCCATTGGACCCAAGAGAGCATCTCTTCTATACAGCAGTTCCTGATTCGCTGGCATTATTTGCACCAGCAATCCTTGGTCTCTCAGGCAGTCCTCATTTAAGTTCTCCTGCAGCAGATGCTTTTGTGGCTGCGTGGCCCCAACATTTACATAGAGACCGTTTCTGCCACAACCTAGGCTATTTCTCTTTCAGAAGTGATTTTTAACTCCCACAGGGAGTTTCCAAGTCAGTGTCCCTCTGCCCCTTGTACGTGGAATGACCAGGGCTTTCTGGGAATGGCAGGCTTCAGGGTAGTTTAAGTCATTCCTGGTGGTGCCTCTGTTGCCGGTGATTCAGTGAATGATACCATACCCACATAAATGTGGGATGTCTTCAAAGGTATGAGTGACCCATTAGAAGTCAAGGACACCTGCTTCTACCATAGGAACATCAGAAACTAGAACAAAGGATGTAACAGATCGCAAACACAAAGTCCCTTTCTCCCCTGAAAGCACCCACCACAGTTTGAGCATGGTGTGTGTGACTTTTTTGGAAAGTTTGCCTAGGACCCACTGGCACAAGTCGGAGTTTGTGAGATTGGTCCTGTCTCCATCCATGCCTGCAGATGCCTGGAACAGAGATCTGTCCAAGGTGCTGACAACAGCCATCTAGGAAAGAGCCGCGCTGTCTGAGCCTGCACCTCCTGTCTCCAGCACAGCTCATGTTCAGTTAGATTTGCCATCACAGCCAGAGAATATGAATTCGTCTGCATTTTACGCTATGGTTAGCATGAAAATCCTAGTCCAATGGAAAGGGGCCCCAGTCTGCTTTCTCTCATCTTAGATAATGCCACTGTCTAGCTTTGTTTGCAGCTAATGAGAAAAGCTCAAAGAATATAAATCAAAGATTTCATACAGTAAAAAAATAATTAATGGCATCAAAGTGAAATATTGGATCTGGGCTTCACTGTGTTCTTACACATTTGCACAACCAGCCCCAAATGCACACCCAGTCGCATGCGCGATTAAAGTTACTAAGTTAAATCCTGTTCAGCCATGTTAGCCATGAATTAATTATGCATCAAGTATGCAAGACACAAACCCATACAGGTGGGTTCTCCTCAGATAACATTCTGACTCGAGGGTCACTGTGGGCATAGATACAGTGAATATGAATATTTTCTTTTCTTTTCTTTCCTTTTTGTTTTTTTTTTGTTTTTTGTTTTTTGTTTTTTTTTGTTTTTGTTTTTTTTTTTTTGTTTTTTCAAGACAGGGTTTCTCTATGTAGCCCTGGCTGTCCTGGAACTCACTCTGTAGACCAGGCTGGCCTCAAACTCAGAAATCCACCTGCCTCTGCCTCCTGAATGCTGGGATTAAAGGCGTGCGCCACCACGCCCGGCATGAATATTCTTTTAAATGTCAAAGAATAGTTGGGCAGATGGCTAAGTGGTTAAGATCACTGGCTGCTCTTACAGAGGTCCTGAGTTCAATTCCCAGCAACCACATGGAGGCTCACAACCTTCTGTTACTTCAGTCCCAGAAGATCTTATGCCCTCTTCTGGCCACTGTGGATACTGTGGCCACACACACAGAGAGAGAGAGAGAGAGAGAGAGAGAGAGAGAGAGAGAGAGA
>NC_034612.1:17266701-17275315 GCF_900095145.1 Mus pahari | reverse complement strand
GAGAGAGAGAGAGAGAGAGAGAGAGAGAGAGAGAGAGAGAGAATGAATATACATAAAGAAAAATACAAATTAAATGTCAAGAAAGGCACAATTTACTCTCCAGATTCTCAAACTCTATTTGTCTCCCTCTATCTCCCTTTTTACCACTCCAGGCATATTACTAGGACTGATAGAAATATCCCATTCTGGTTATTAGAATCACATTCAAATACATGTCATGTAATTATTAAAGACTCAAATACTTTGGTTATTTTATTAAAAAAATCTCTTACTGTCTCTTTATTTTACACCAAAAAGCACTGTACTTTCTCATTGCAATTTGTTAAATGTGAAGAGTCAGGCTCCACCCCATGTTTTCAGCTTACTGGAGGGTCTCCTTTTTGAATATTCTGAGCTGTTGGGTAAAGACTGATGGGTTAACACATTTGGTGATGTGTAAGTTAAAAATAAACAGCAGTACCCCCTCTAGTCATTTATCCTAATGTGTAGAAACATCTATCAGTAATAAAATATTAAAAAAAACCCAACAACACATCGTTTTAAACAAAGCCATTCTGAATTTTGCTCTCAGGTGGACCAATTCACTAGAGATGTTTACGGGGCAGTCCTGTTGGTCTGCCTCTTCCTTACCTCCCTCTCACGTGGTCCTACCAGGCCCAGAGGAAACCACTGGCATTATTTTGAGACCAGAATCTGGCATTTAAGCCACTCAGCCCAAAGTACCAATGCCAAGGGAAACCAGGGCCAGAACAGGCAGAGTTTGGATTTTTCAGGAGAGATGATTTTTTTATGGTGCTTGTAGAATTGTATCCCACCCCCACAAAGGCAGACATGAATGTGATATTTGAGAATAGGGTCATCACAGACACAGGCAAGCAAAACGAATTCCTCACGGGGCAGGATTAGACCTGGTCCAAGATGACTGCAGTGCCATTAGCGTAAGGCAGTGGTTCTCAACCTTCCTAATGCTGTGATCATTTAATACAGTTCCTCATGGTGTGGTGACCCCCAATCATAAAATTATTCCATTGCTGCTTCATAAGTGTAACTTTGCTACTGTTATGAATCATAATGGAAATATCTGATATGCAGGGTATCTGGTATGTGACTCCCATGAAAGTGGTGTTTGGCCCACTGAGGGGGTTGTGACCCACAGGTTGAGAACCACTGTCAGAAAGGGATGAGCAGCCCCTGTGTACTGAGAGACACCACACACTGTTTATTACGACATTTTCCCTAATACTAAAATATGGGTGATGTTGGTTCATTGGGTTTGCTGGGAAGCCACTGGGATGTGCAGATTTGGGTGTCCAGAAGTGAAGAATTTGACACAGGCACCTGGATAGCAGCAGAAGCAGGGGGAGCTGATTAGACAAAGATGCATTTCTGAGGAAGGAAGCCAACTGCAGTAGGAGAAAGTTCAGATGCCCAGACAGTGCAGATCCACTCAGCATGTGTGCCCTTCTCTCATGCAGTGTGGGGAGGTTTAGATCATGCGCTGTGGAGATTTGAGTTCTGCATGTTACATGTAGTTCTGTGTACAATGTCACGTTCCCAAGCATGCCTCATTGGCATCCTAAGTCTCTCCCCAAAGCATGTGTTTTCACATCACAAAGAGCCACCTAGGTCACCCTGAGGCACTCTGGAGTGCCTCTGTCCTGGCACCAGTGCCTCCAACCAGTTCTGGTCAGCCTCAGCCAGGGGAGATTTCCCATCGGCCAGTTGGTAGTCTTTGCGTAAGCCCTTCCATCCCTCATGCTCCACATGACTCCCCTGCCTCAGTCCATCAATGAAAGATGATGGAGGATAGACTGAAGGAAATGTAGCCGACCGGCAGAATGGACTGTATAAATCAATTGTCATTTTTAGGTACATATGTGGGCCTCTGGGACACCATGAAGCAGCAGAAGGCATAGAAAGACACACACTGCTTGTTCTCACTTATATGTGAGAAAGCACAATATAAAGGAAAGGAGTAGAGTGGGAAGTGGGAGTGGGAACAGGAGAAGGGGAGTGGAAGGAGGCTGGACCTGCAAAGGACCAGGGTTCAATTCCCAGCACCCACATGGCAGCTCACAAGCATCTCTAACTCCCGCACCAGGAGATCCAGCTCCCTCTTCTGGCCTCTTCAGGTACTGTGTGCACGTGGTACACGGATATAATCCAAACAAAACATTCATACACATAAAACGAATAGCCAGAGCTCATTTCCCCCAGAATCTACATGAAAAGCCAGTCAACGATAGCGTGTTCTTATAATTCCAGCTCTGGGAGGGGGACGAGAGGATCTCTGGGGCTTTGTAGTGAGCTTCAGCTTCAGCGAGAGACCCTGTGTCAAAAACCTGACAGTAACACCTATTGCTTTTACACACACACACACACACACACACACACACACACACACACACACACACATTGGCATACAACTAATTTAAGCATATCACTCCCTCAAATCCTGGGATGTTACCGTTGAAGGAGATAGCCCTCCTTCTCTCGCCCATATCTCTCTCAGCTCATTTTGCCTCACATCATCAAAATTAATATTTTTCAATTCCTCGGATCTTATCCCAAATGACTTGATTATATGACATGCACTTCCCCTCTGAGGGTTTCTGAGAATCCTATCTGGCTTCATCATCTCTAGGCTGCCTACAGAATCAGGTCTATTTACTCTGAAATGTGCCCCCTAACTGCTTTAAAATGATGACGGTGGCCTCAATCTCCAACGCCACTTTTTTTTTTACATTATTCCTCTATATTCGTAATTGCTGGGAAAGGTTCTTTTTGTTCAGAGGACTTGCACTTTTATTGGGCCAGAATAAAAGTTGGCCTGACCCACATTTCATCTGTCACCTTTTTGTATTTTTTTTTTTTTCTGTCGTGAATGCAAAATAGTGGAGTAATCTAAGACTGTGCTGAGTCGTGAAATCGAAAGGGCTAAATGGCAGGGGAGTTTCTTTTTTCTACTCTGATTAAATAGATTCAAGAAATTGGAGAATTTTTATAATACCAAATAGAGACTTGCAAGGAAAGACCAAAGAGCACCTGGCATGAAGTCACCCAGGAGAGGGGGAAGGAGAATATTTCCAGGCACTTACTCTATTGAGATCTATTCCGATCTACCCTGATCTATTCTGACTCAGCTGCTAATGAGACCAGACACCAGAGGTGTCTTAGGTAATAGGTCCTGACATGCAAAGACTCTACTCAGACTCTACCTGGACCTCACCTTGTGTGGAGCCTGGAACCATTGTGGGAGGGAGGACATGCTCAGATGCTTGTCTTAGAATCCTTCAAGGGCCTTGGTAGCAATGGGCAGTGAGGTCTTTGTGTTGATTTTGTCCAGCCTCAGAGCAGAGTGGAACTGCTCTGGCTTCTGGCTGCCTAACTTTCCCTGAAGGTCAAGGGTGTTGGATTGTGGGTTTGCACAACAGTTTAACCATTCGACACCAGAGGAAGCAGGAACACACAGACATGAGGAAACTCATCCAACTCTGTTCCTGATGGTCTTGATTGTGAGCTTGATGGGATCCCAAGTCATGTGGGAGAAGGTGAGCGGGTAGGAACCATCTGGGTTAGGTTAATTGGTTTGGGCAGAGCTATCCTTCCGTAGTTGGACCATTTCTCAGACAGGGGAGCCTGGGCTGTTTGAAAAGAAGAGAATGAGCCTAGAGAGTGCCTGCCTTCCTCTCTCCTTCCTGATCTTGATGCCATGTCAGCCACTGCTGGTTCCTGCTGCCTTGAGTCCGCCTTGATGGATGGTGCTTTCTGCCGTAAGCTAAAATAAACGCTTTCTCTCCTAAGTGGCTTCCATCGGGGGTATTCTGTTACAGCAACTGGGAAAGAAATGGAGCCAGCTTTGCTTACAGGAGAACTGGGATTTTTTATCTGGGGGAAGAGGGAAAGGAAACAAGACCTTTGCTGCAGAGGTGGGATCCTCCTCTGGCCAGGAGCTTGCTGCAAGAAGGATAGGGGTGAGGAGGGACGTTTGCATCTGCTGGGCATTTGCCAGGTGTGTGGCTGTGGGTAAGACAGGGCCTCGAGACCTTGGGTGGGGCACGCACCTTGGGGGATCCCAAGCCCATCATTTTTCATGACACAGAGTGGTAGCGATTTTGTGCTGTGAGGATGGGGATGAATTTTAATAAGATGAAGTGTACATGATCTGGCTCAGGGTTATCACAGTAGAATGTGCTATTGCACTGCCAGAGGACCTTCTCACACCCAGCCCCACAGCCGAGACCGGTTGCATACAATTCTCTAGGGATACTGCTCCGGTTGTGTTTTGATCTGTAGTTTACAATTTCAAGCAAAGCCCAAGGGAGCAGAGGACATGAATCTGCCCTTTATGGAGGGGGTGATGGAGTAGGATATTTTGTATCGTCATCTCTCAGTGTCTCTGCTCCAGCACCCTGCACATTTATCACAGCGTTGCAGTGAGTGAGATGAAACCAGGCAGCCAGACCAATGAGTCTTGGGAATTGTGGGTTGTGCATCCCTTAACATTTCGGAATGAGCCTGCACTCTCTCCTAACACCATAACCCAGGGTATGTGTCACCGTCTGCTGTAAAATCTCCATCTAAGATGCGATCTTGGAATGAAGCAATTGATAAAAGATGCAGAAGTTGATGTTGGGTATTGGGGCACAGTGCATTTTGGGTAGACTTAGCCTCAAAAACCTCCCCAAAGCAGAAAAGAGTCGAAAGTTTAAACAAAAGGATATTTAGTATGCAATGTAGCCAATTTTCCCCCTTTCTCTTAAGCTGGGGGAGCCTCAGGCCTTTATTTAGATGTTACAATGTCATGGAATGGTCTAGAATATTGCTGAGTATGTCTGAGACAGGGGCATGTCAGTGTTTATTATTCACCATCTTAAGAGTCTATGTAGCAGGCAGTTGAAGGTTGGTTACTTTCAAATGATGTCTTGCAGACTGGGTATCTTTAATACCTAGTATTACAGATGGTGTCTGCAATCTGGTATCTATAAATGTGGGAACAGAAACTCTTGGAAACAATGGCACTTTCCACTGGGTGGTCTGCCAGGCTAGCTAGCTGATGCAAATTCCAGAGGCTGTGGAGGGGTTGGAATGTTGCAGGTCTAGAGCCTAATTACAACTTATCATGGGCTAGCTTAATATAGCCATTCCTTACCCATTTCTGAGTCTGACCTAACATCCTATGAAGCTTTTTGGAGTGTATTGACAACACAGACCAAACTGTAGTGAGAATTTTGTTGTTGTTGTTGTTGTTGTTGTTGTTGTTTTTAAGCATCCCAGTTATGTTACATGAATATGTTTTTATTTTGATCTCAGGTATAGGGCATGAGGTGGCTTCAGATTGTCCACAGCCACTAACTATGATTGTTTTGTGCTCTGGGAGGGGCATGGTTTTGACAGCTGCAGGGAGTTTACATTTGGAATTCTGGGGACTCGAGGGGGTATAAATGTGAGAGCTCTGAGAGGGACTGTGGTGGCTGCTGCCCCCCTGCTGCTGCTGCTCCCCCTGCTGCTCCCCCTGCTGCTGCTGCTCCCCCTGCTGCTCCCCCTGCTGTTGCTGCTCCCCCTGCTGCTTCCCCTGCTGCTGCTGCTCTCCCTGCTGCTCCCCTGCTGTTGCTGCTCCCCCTGCTGCTGCTGCTCCCCCAGCTGCTGCTGCTCCCCCTGCTGCTGCTGCTCCCCCTGCTGCTGCTGCTCCCCCTGCTGTTTCTCTCCCTGCCTAGGCTGGCTTCTTCTGCTCTGTTTGCTATTGCTGGATTTCTGGATTGCTGGTTGGAGATATCCTGATAACAATGATTGGACTTGTCCCAAGGGACTCGATGCCCCTATCAGCAAGAAGTAGTCTGAAGAAATCTATGCCCCCCTTTACCCCTAACCTTTTTTCTTGCCTACCTAGTGTTGGGGGGTTGGAAGGGATTGGGGTGGAGAAGGGTGGTAGATAGAATAACCCAATAAAGTAGTCCCTCTCCCAAATGTACGCCTGTATCATACACCATCAAACAAAAGGCTAAGAGCCATCAGATAGCATCTGGGACCTGGGGCAGATTACCCTGCATTGCAGTAGCCTATCTGATATTTCCATTAATGGATTCAAAAACTGTCTTGAATTTTTTGCTTTCTGTGTCCTGCTTCTATAAGACTTCATGAAATTATTACCATATCAGAACTTGGGTCATCTGAATCTGTGTCCTTGTGTCATGATCACTTATATTTAACTCTAGAATAAACTGTCTGTCTTAGGTTGGGTTTCATTGCTGTGAAGAGACACCATGACCACGGCAACTCCTTTCAAAGAAAACATTCAATTGGGGCTGGCTTACAGTTTCAGAGTATCATCATGGTGGGAAGCATGGCAACATCTAGGCAGACCTGGTGCTGGAGGAGCCAAGAGTTTTTCATTTTGATCCATAGGTAGCCAGGAGGAGGCTTTTCCACGATGGGTGGAGTCTGAGCATTGGAAGCCTTAAAGCCCATCTACGCCTTGATGGAGTTCCTCCAACAAGGTCACATCTCCTAATAGTGCCACTCCCTATGGCCAAGTATTCAAACATGTGAATCTATGGGGACCAAACCTATTCAAACCATCACACCGTCTCTCATCCCTTTGGATGAGGGCTTTGATGATCAAGAGGGGGTGAGGCAGAAGGATCATCATGAGTTTGAGTCCAGCCTGAGCTCCAGAGTAAAAACCCTGTCTTATAAAAACGAATGAATAGGAGCGGGGGAGATGGTTCAGAGGCTGGGCACTTGCTGCTCTTACGGAGGACCAGAGTTCAGTTCTAGCACTCATGTATGGTGGCTCACAATCACCTGTAACCTCAGTGGCTGATGCTTTCTACTGGCCTCTACGGGTACTGCATTCACACATGCACGTGCATACACAAACATGCGCACACAAACACATATATACAAACACACAATTAAAATTACCGATGGTAAACCTTTATTTAGTGAAAGACATAAATGGAATTCTAAAGACCAAAGCGGAGGGCACAGCTGCCTGTAACTACAGGGGTAGTCACGGAGCAGGGCATGCTTGTTTCTTACAATAGGAGTTGATGTAGCCAGAGTCAGGGAAGAAGCTGAGGTGGGCAGTTTTCAATCAGCAGGCTTATTTGTGGAGCAGAGGTCATGATTTCTTTGTTGTGACAATCTCTTTTCCTATCTTGGAAAGAAAAAAAATCCTCTTCACCCTATGACATATTACAGTGGGAGCCACAAAAGACTTTTATCCAGCAGTAATGGCCACTGATTTAATGGCAGTGGGGACCAGGTGCTTAACCCAGCCTTTATTCTATTTTCAGGTAGAGCTGCAGCCGTCACTACCCTTAGTGACTGTAAAAGGACAAGACATTGTCTGAGCACCTAGTCATTATCCCAGAAGAGGATTTATGAAATATTTTGAACTCGGCTTTTCCTCTTGAAACTACTTGCGGGCATTCTGGGACACAGGGCAGCCATCCGTGGCGTTGCTGACAAAGGAGAGAAGCTAGAGGTGGGGGTGCGCTTTGGGTTTCTAAGAAGCCCGAACACAGGCTGGAGCAAAGAGCAGCCAAGCGAGCAGAGGTGAGGTGTGATGGAAGTGGGCAGGGTACATGGCCAGCGGCTGGCTAGGCTGCCTTAAAGTCCCAAGGCAGCATTGGCTTCTCATTCCAAAGAGCTACAGACCTGAGCCAGGCTGAGCAGCCCGAGGGAAATCAGAGGGGGCGCTGCAGAGTGGCTGGAGGCTGATGGAACTGTAGGGCTGTGTTAACAGTCAATGGGCAGGGGTCCTGGACTGAGTAAAAAGTAGGCAGTGAGTTGAGTACCAGCGTTTGTCTCTCTCTGCTTCCTGACGGTGGATGCCATGTAACCAACTGCCCCATGCTCCTGCTGCCATGCCTCTCCCACACCCAGAGGCAGTGACTTCAAACCATGAGCTGAAACAAACCCCTCCTTGCGTTGTTTTGTTAGCTATTTTGTTGTAGCAAAGGGGGAAATAGCTGTGTTAATGGCAGACTGAAACATCCTAGTTACTTGATGTTCCTTAGATCTCAGCTTAAGCTTTGAGAAGAAGGCTCATAGGATGAGCGTCAGCGTCTTGAATGCGCAGGACAGTTTGATAGGGGGTCAGGATAAGCCACGTGGAAAATTTACCAGGCTGTAGATTCATTTTATCGCTCACTCATATGGTCAGCACCTAAAGGGTAAACATTTAGTTTTGTTATAAGCAATCATAATTATAGGTGGGTTTTGTGTGTGTGTGTGTGTGTGTGTGTGTGTGTGTGTGTGTGTGTGTATTTTCTCCAATATCTGAGCCTGACAGATTAGCAATACTTACTGAAGTTTGGAGAGGGACATGAATTGTTCACTCTCAGGATGTTTAAGTAAATGAAGAAACTGAGGCATGTTAGGGAAATTCTGGTGACAGAAGGGGAAGGAAAAAAACTCATTTATAGTGAAGAAATCAGCTTTCACTGAAGGCCAGCCTCTCATTATGTAGTAGTCAATCATTTCCCATAATTACACTCAATGTCAATTCACACACGCATATGTACGGGCACACACACACATAGAGGTGTATGTGTGTGTGTGTGTGACAGAGAGAGAGAGAGAGAGAGAGAGAGAGAGAGAGAGAGAG
>NC_034612.1:17257248-17266641 GCF_900095145.1 Mus pahari | reverse complement strand
AGAGAGAGAGAGAGAGAGAGAGAGAGAGAGAGAGAGAGAGAGAGAGAATTGCAATGTTTTCAGGGACAAACCTTTTAAAATGGTAAGTATTTTTTTTCCTAAGTCAGTTCTGTTAACTGTTTTTCTCAAATATGCTTGGCTCATAGCTGAGAACGTGAAGGCAGACAGTTCCTCCCTCTGAGCCCACAGTCTGTGTGTCTGACCATTACTCCATGCTGAAGTGTGAGTGTGTGCCACTCACCCATGACCATCACTGCCCCAGAGGGAGACTGGCTGTAGCTGGGTGACCTTGATGGTTGATGCAACAGGAGGTGCATGGAGGTGACATGGCTGGAGTACATGAGTGTACTGTTGATCCCAGTAAGACTTGATTACTCCCATCAATCCACCCCAGACTTCTGCTTTATACTCACAGAGGAGTAATCAAATGGCCAGGCATCTATATGAGAATACCAGACCTTTTCAAAGGGGCCCGTTCACCCCTCTTCAGCTTCTCCATTCCCTGTTCCCTTTTGCCTGCTGTAGACAGATGTATCTCATTTGGAGTTGGAGAGACATTGTATCAGCTCACAAGACATCCTACTTTGTTTCTCTGTTGCCATATTCAAACACTTGGACAAAACAAACAAACAAACAAACAAACAAACAAACAAACAAACAACTGGGGAGAGAAAAGATTTGTTTGACTCACACTTCTCAGGGCACACACGCCATCAAGGAGGGAAGTCTGACAGGAAGTCAAGGAAGGAGCCTGGAGGCAGAAACCTGAAGCTGAGACCATGGAGAGATGCTACTTACTGACTTGCTCCCCATGGCTTTCTCAGCCTGATTTCCTATAGCACCTGGGACCACCTGCCCAGAGGTGGCCCCACCCACAATGGGCTGCATTCTCCCAACATAATTACCAATCCAGAAAATGCCCCACATGGTTTCCCACAGGCCAATCTGAAGGAGGCATTTCTCTTAACTAAGGTTCCCTCTTTCCAGATGTGCTAAGTTGACAATTGAAGCTACCTGTGACCCAGGGGCACTGTATGCTTCTCTCCTGTGGCATCTGACGTCTTACATATCACACTTAGGCTTTCTACATGAAACAGACCCCACCTCTCTCTCTCTCTCTCTCTGCTCCTATGTTTCCCTACACTTTGCCCAAGGGTGGTCTGTGACTCCATTGATGATGACTGGGAATCACACTAAGATTAATTTACACATCTTTCCTCAACAATAAATGGGGATCAATCATAGTTCCTATCTATTTGTGTATAAAAAGTTATTGCAAGTGAAACGATGATTGGCAATCAGCTCAGCAGTAACCTAATAGACTGCTAATGTACATTACTGACCTGACCATGCAAATGTGAGCACCAGCTCTGTCTTTCCCACCAGAGGCAATCACCGAGCAGGTTGTTTTCTTGACACAGTTTTAAGTCCGCCATAGTATAAATAGCTACTCCAGAAGGGTGACTAACTCGAAGTCTGTTGCTTTTATTTATAAAATAAAAACAGAAGGTTCTTTTTGAAATATGTTTATATTTAAGTTATAACATCTGTATGTGTGTATGTGTATATGTGTATGTGTGTATATTTGTATGTGTGTGCATATGTATATGCATATGTATGTGCATAAGTATGCATATGTCCATGTGTGCATATGTGTATATGCATGTATCTGTGTGTGTGTGTGCATATGTGTGTATATCTGTGTGCATGTGTGTGTATGTACATATGTGTGTGCATGTGTATATGCATATGTGTGTATATGTGTATGCATATGCATGTATATGTGTGTGCATGTGTATGTATATGTGAATATGTGTGTGCATATGCATGTATATGTGTATGTGTGCATGTATTTGTGCATATGCATGTATATGTGTATGTGTGCATGTGTATGTGCATATGCATGTATGTATGTGCATATGTGTGTGTAAATGTATGTGTGTGCATGTGTATGTGCATATGTGTGTGTTTGTGCCATGATGCACGTGTAAAAGTGAGAGGACAATCATGACAGTCAGTGTCTTGCTTGCTTCTGTGTATGCCAGGCTACTTCCCATATCCTTAGGCAGCTCTGGGTTTACAGACGCTTGATTCTGAGTGTGGCTTATGTGGGTCTTGGGGTCTGAACTCAGGTCTTCATCCGTGTGCAGCAAGCACTTTACCTTCTGAGGCAACTTCCTGGTTTGTGAAATTATTTTCAGTTCTGGGTAAATTTCTCTTTCATCTTGTGGTGGAGTGTTTATTTTACATTCTACACATTGACATCCATTTTTATAACATCTAGATCCTATGATTCACAGGACAGTGCACCTTCAAAATTAGAGAGTGCTGGGAATATAACTTAGTTTGTAGGATGCCTATCTGTTATATTCAAGATCCTGGGTCTGCCCCGCCCCCTCCCCCCCAGTACTGCATACAACTGGGAGAATGCCTGTAATCCAAAGACTAGATAGTTGGAGATGGGTCATGACTATCCTCAATGAGTTTGAGACTAGCTTGGGATACATGAGACCTTGACTCGAATCCTTCCCCAATATCCAAAAACAATAGAAAAAAAAAGACAGGGAGAAGGAAATAAATAAAGAAAAAAGAAAACAAGGAGCAAATAAGGTCTTCCCATTTTTTAAAAAATTTATTTATTTATTATATGTAAGTACACTGTAGCTGTCTTCAGACACTCCAGAAGAGGGAGTCAGATCTTGTTATGGATGGTTGTGAGCCACCATGTGGTTGCTGGGATTTGAACTCTGCACCTTTGGAAGAGCAGTCGGGTGCTCTTATCCGCTGAGCCATCTCACCAGCCCCTTCCCATTTTTATATTATGAGTTGCAATGATTTTCTTTTGGGGAAATGGTTTTGGAATTCTACAACTTTCTCCTAGCTAAACCAGCAAACGTTCTGCATTGTTGACTGCCAGACAAGGAGTGCCCTTGGGTGTACTTGGGGCCTGACTATTATGGGGTAAACAGTGGGTCCCTGATTGGATTTGAGGTTCATTTCACATAAGAGAATTAATGCCCAGCACTGTGAGTCTCATTTTAAAAATGGCTGGGGAGGACTAGGTCTTAGGAAGAGCTTAGTTCTGTTCAACTGCATTGTCATAGCACCAGTACTTTCTAAATATTGATGTCCCTTTCTAGAGAGAAATACCATTCTTTCGCTTAATTAGAGAAGCTTGTCTTTGCAGTGAATAACACTTAGTTCAGAGACTCGTGGTTGCTTGAAGGCTTGGAATTGGTGACAGGTGAGGGTTTAGCCCTAAACAAGTCAGAAGGAGGGAAATAAATAAGTTTATAACACCAGGGCTCATGGAACATCATGAACTAAGAGCTAGAAAGATCGCAAGATCTAGAAGACATGGAGACAGGCTTTGAAATGTAAGCTTCAGGGAATAACACAGTACTTGGAAACACGATCTCACAACAGCTGCTGTTGCTTGTACTGGGTGTGTAGGTCACTGGGCAGGTCAACCACCAATCAGGGATCAGGATCTGCTCATGAGTCCCTCTTGCTACTGAATTGTTGACTGAGGCTGAACTCTGGTTGGAAGCCAAATATTGTCTTCAGGTATGTATCTAATGGTGAGCCTACCAGGACAGCACCAAACCTGGACATGTAGGCAATCCTGGCATCTCAATTACTTTTATATTGCCATGACAAAACACCATAAACCAGGCTAATTCATAAAAGAGAGTATTTAATTGGGCTTATGGTTTCAAAGCATTAGAGTCCACAATGGTGGAGCAAATGCATGGTGGCAGGAACAGCTGAGAGCTTGTCTTTAATCTCTAAGTAGGAGGCAGAGAGTGCTAACTGGGAATGCTATAAGTCTTATGAAACCCAGTGGCACATCTCCCCCCCAAAAGGCCACACCTCTTCATCCTTCCCAAACAGTTTCACCAACTAAAGGCCAGGTATTCAAACCTATGAGCCTATGGGGGCCTGTTGTTGAAATTTCCAACCCCAATAAGCCCACATAAAAACCAAACAATCCAGTTATTATCATTGTAAGCTATAAGCCTAGATTGGGCAGATCTAACACTATACTAATTGATTTCCCAGCTATAAGACCCCTTGCTACTTGCAGTTTCTCCTGGCCACATGGTTCTGGTCCATCATGGCTTCCTCCTTCTCTTCATCTGTCCTCCCTCCTTCCCCTCTCCCTCTCCCTCTCCCTCTCCCCCCCCCCCCCCCCCCCCCCCCCCCCCCCCCCCTCTCTCTCTCTCTCTCTCTCTCTCTCTCTCTCTCTCTCTCTCTCTCTCTCTCTCCCCATGCCCCCACTCTCAAACCTCCATTCCCACGTTTCTCCTTCACTGTCCAAACACAGGCGCTAACCGTTATTGACGTTATTGACCATTTAAAATGGGGAGAAGGTTCACATGAGACCACCTGAGTATGTGATGGACTGCTCCCTCTCTAGGAAGCAGAATTAACATCAGAATACAAGCAGCATCAGGATAACCCACCACAGGGGCCATTCTCATTCAAACCATCATAGCTGATTAAATTCAGCGAGTCTCAAAACAAGCAATGAATGTGAGAAGGGACCTGTAGCGAGGTTGATGTGAGAGTAATCAGAGTGCATTGTCCACACTGTGAAATTGTCACAATTTAATAAAAAACAAGACTTTCAGAGATGGATACTTATTTCTGGACTCATTCCTTATCCACCTCACAGTTACCTGAGGTCATGTGACTCATTCTCAGCCAGTGGCAGGTAGATAGATGTTGACTGACTCTCCCATCTGCTTCCACAGACATCCCACTTGGATCCTCCTTCACCAGCCTAATGGCCAGAAGCATGGCACTCACCCTCAGAAAACTTGTTGGAAGGGCTCCAGATGGGAGGTGTTTCCTCCTCAAGTTAATATTACCCCCGAGAAGAACTGTTTCCTTGGCAGCGAAGAGAGGAGCCGATGCCAGTCATGTTGCCAACAGTTTTATATGTGTGGGTTTGTTAGTTATAGCATCTAGTTCAACCATTCTATAAACAAAACCAGAAAAAAAAAAAGTGGAAACCAGGCTGTGGTGTTTGAGTTCAATTACTTTTGGTCAAGATGTCAACAGCTCCTTAGTACTTTGTTTCATCTGTTGTAAAAACAAAACAAGACAAAACAAAACAAAGCAATCTGACTCCAGGGAGCACCAGGGTCTCCAGGGAGCACCAAGGTCTCTAGGGAGCATCAGGGTCTCCAGGGAGCATCAGAGTTGCTTACCAGGCTCCAGCATTGATCTGTCCAATATGCTTTGAGAAGTGCTATTGATGTGAGTGGGCTATGCTCTATCTTGAGGGGTCTGTCTTCTTCATTTGGGTTTTGGATGGTTCTAGGCACTGGGCTGGTAACAAAGCAGATGTTTATGATCTGCAGGCTGGGAAGGTGGGTCAGCAGTTACGACATTTTCCATGGGAAGATGCTAAGGACCAGCTCTGACATGTTAGGGTAGACTGAGGCAGGCAGTGAAGTATGGAGATAGCAATTGGGATCAGGGCCGATGACAGCTGATGGGTGTCAGAGGTGACAGTGACAAGGGCTGCTGCTGCTGGCAGCCTGTGGTTAGAGAGAAGAAAAGGGGGGAAGTTCAAATATATGTATATATGCACACACACACACACACACACACACACATACACACACACACACAGAATGGTTGAAGCAAAGGCAAGCTCCATCAGCTTCACATATACAAATACATATGTACATACATACATACATACATACATACATACATAAATACATGCATAGAGGCAAACACATACATATACACACATTGAATAGCTATCCTGTTCTGTTCTGTTCTGTTCTGTACATCCTGTTAATCTTAAGGAATTCCATAAAGCTTTATGGAGGACCCATCAAGTTAAAGGTCAATATAAACTGTATGGCTTGAGTCAGAACTGACACCAGGCAGAACCTTTGTACCTGCATATGAGGTCATTGTGGGGTTTGTGGCTGATACGGAAGAATGCTGCTAATAAGCCAAAAAGTTAGAATTATAATACTCATGCTTTGTTATCTCAATGTTTTGAAATCCCCCTGTTCACCACTCATCCACCACCCCTTTTACTTCACTCAGGACCAATTAGCTTAAAGGTTAGTTGATAATACTTTGTCTAGTAAGCCACAATGTAGTACTGCTCGCCCTGCCTTTTAAACTTGCGAGCCTGTTCTTTCCTATAAAAAGCCTGCCATGAAAACAGACTGGTACCACAATTAGGCACCTGAGTCCTTTTTGTGGCCCTGATCAATCAGTATTAGTTCAACAAACCATTCCTGTCTGACTGAGTTCAGTGTTCCTGTGTTTTGTGAAGTGACTCCTAGACCACAACAAGCTTTACCTGTATATATACATACAGATTTGATAAATGGAACATAGTTCCAGCACATTCTTACACAAACTTTGCACATACATATATAGACATATACATATATACACATACACATATATGCACATATGAACACATACACACATATACATATTCTCATATACACATGTATACATACATATATACATACATACACACATACATATATACTTATATACATATACCATATATACACATACACATTATAAACAGATACATGTATACATACATATATTTTAATATACATATACCATATATACATATACACATATACATGTATACACATTTACATATATACACATATACATACATATACACATAAATATACATATATACAAATAGTTGATGGGTGGAAGGAACAATGTTCCAACATACTTTCACATAAACTTTACATATGTACATATATACGCATAGTTGATGGGTGGAAAGAACAATGCTTCCATGACTTTATTCTTTCTCTCACAGATTATATATCCCAGCAAACTCTTGCAAGCAGTATAAAATTTCAACATGATTAATTAATTTAATTTTCCTCTAGTGGGTGACTATGAAAAGGTGGTGTATTCCCCAATGCCTTTACAAGACATAACATTATGTTGTACAGGTAAAGAAAACAAGTTATTCCCAAGAGCCTTCATACATTCTTAACTAAGCAACCTGTTACAGATTAATAAAGTGTAAGCAAGCAAGATAGTTTTCTCAGTCAGTTTCTTTTACTGGCAGTCAGCAATCTTTGGTTACAAGGAAGGGATTAATAATTTTATTATTTATCTTTAAAAGTAATCTTATAAGAACCTTAAAAGAATCACACATCTAAACTTTTATATAGAAATCAGTCATATTTACTTTAAATCCTCAGAATGCACATATACTCATCAGCCATTCTTAGTAAATCATATCAGGAAGCTGAGGGTAAAAATGGGTGTAAGAAATCAATCAGCAGCAGTCCAGCCTCACTGAGAGTCACGTCATCCCGTGCTGCCGTTGTTCTTGTTCCCTGGCCATAAAAGGTCCCTAGGTTAACTAGTGTGCCTCTCTGAACGTCAGAATGTTCCCGAAGATTTTTCTACCTCAGAGCCGGCAGCAAAAACATCTTAACCTAGCTTCACTAACAACTTTATTTTTCCAAACGCTCCCTAAGGGTCATGGTCACAGCTGACAATCTCCGACTCTAAGTTATTCCCTAAGGTTGTGATTGAATCATTAATCTACTCCAGCAGCAATGTCTGAAAGAGATCAAGCATTATTATTGTGAGTGCCAAAGATACTGCCTCGCGAAGGGACTGGAAGCCCCCTTAGAGTTTGATTAAGAGGGACGTGAGGGCAGCAAGCAGAGCAGAACTCCATGGTAGCATCAAGTCCTCAGGATGCATGGTCCTTGGAGCCATGCCATAACGAGGCACACCCATCATGGCTGAGCTAACCATTGGTCCACATTCCATGAGTTCTAAGGCCACTTGTTGTTTCTTCGTCATGGCCCTTGGCAGGGAGACAGGTTTGTATCACCAGAAAACCATATAAATGCTAGGTGGGCAGCGCAATCTATCTGTCATTCCAACCTCAAAAGGCAAGGACAGGAGAATCTCCAGGATCAGGATTGTCTAGTGAGACTAAGCGTATCGGTGAGCTCTGGGTTTGATTGAGAGAGTCTGCCTCAGTGAATATGGTGGAAGAGTGATGGGGGATGATTTCTGAAGTCAACCTTGGACTTTAACATGTCTCCCTACATGCGCCCATACATGTAAAACATAAATATGCAATACACACACACACACACACACACACACACACACACACACACACACACACAATATAAAAAGAAAACAAAATGGACTTAGCATCTATGTTGTGCAAGAAGAATCTGAGAGTAATTTGGGGCTTGGCTGTTTTGTAAAAAGGAAGACACCATCTCCTTTGACTCTCTGGGGGCTTTCCTGGGGGTACCAAGTTCAATTAATTTTTCTTTCTCACCTGAAATTGAAAGACTGGATATATGTTAGAATGTGAAAATCAATACCAAACACAGGTTATGGCCATCAAGATGTTAGGAAGAAATACCACCTGTAACCAGTGTAACCATAGAGACACCCCAGCCTGTGTCTGTACTGAGAGCCAGCCGGTGCACCCCTACCCCACACTCCACCTCCCGAAGGAGCCAAAGCAATGTTACTTGAGAAGCACAAGCTCATTTGCCATGACATTGCTCTGGCCTTGCGTCGTCTATTTCCATTCCTGATTTGCACAGAGGGGAGGCAGCACAATTTATCATCTCTCGGGCCAACACATCCATTTGGGGAAATCTATTTTCGTACATGCAGAGCGATGTCTTCAACTCGGCTGATTCCTGGGGAAAATCAAATCAAACCAGACGCGGACCAACCCTGCCTCCGAGCACTGACCCCCTATACATGCATCCTCACCAAAACACCCCCTTCCCCAACTTCCCATATGTATGCAAGGCTTGTGAGTGGCTTTTCAGGCATTGCAGGAAGTAATATACACACCAAGCATAGACACAGCTTCGGGCTCTCTTTTGGGTGTACACTTGAAAAATAAATGTTCTGGGGGCATTAACTTTTTGACGGCGGTGGTTGTTTTATTTTCCATTTTTCTTTTTCAATCAGAACCACAGCTCTCCATTCTTTGCCTCTGGAGGAAAACAGATATGTTTACTTCTGCTGGTCTGCGGCTGAAGAATATAAACTTGAGAGGTGCTAGAGACAGGAGCGGTCAAGAGCAGGACACAGCTCCGAGTCCTGTATGCGTATTCATCAATCGGATTCTTAAGCGTTACTACTTGGGAATGAGAGAGCTCCTCTCAAAAGAGAGGCCAAACCTATCTTGCTCACTTCCACAGGGAAGTCAGCCATCATCTTTTGTTCTTCAGTCCTGAAGACTGACACAGTCATAGGAGAGTCACACAGCACTCAGAGGGCAGGCTTATGGTATCCAGATTGGTCACTGTCATTGGGAAGCTGTGGGCGGTCTCATTAGAAGTAGCATGTTGTCTCAGTTAGGGTTTTACTGCT